>NC_087513.1:192306824-192366895 GCF_963921805.1 Phalacrocorax carbo | reverse complement strand
GGTAGAATTAAACACAGTTGTTGCTAGCATGCAACAGCAGCATGATATATAGCAGGACTATTAAAACAACACTTCCACAAGTGTCAAATAGCAAAGGTCCTTCTGATAAACCAGGAGACTTCCCCACCAGTGATGGGTGTCTTCCTTGGTAAGGGCCTTATGGCCAAAGACTTATGCTGGGTGGATTTCGGCTCATGCAGCTTCTGACTGCTGAAATGAAGATGTTTTTGTTAGTCTCCTGAAGTTAGCAAAGATAAATAGACACCTTTGTCATCTACTGAAGATGAATTGTGTCACAAAAGTGTCTTTTTTTTCTTTGCTACCAATCAAAACTATCCAGATGACTGGCAAAGGTGTAAAGTTATATGACACCTACAGTCAGCAATGTTCTTCACCAACTGGCCATTGCTTCAAAGACTTCAATCAGTGGTCTGGGATGTTAAAATGAAAACAAACTTGTTCCTCAAATTTTTTGGAGAAAGAATAACACAAATTCTTATTAAACCATGAAGGAGGCAGCAAAGAATGTGCTTATTCATAGTACAACCAGGCACCTAAATCACAGAATCACAGAATCACATAATCTCAGAATGGTAGGGATTGGAAGGGGCCTCTGGAGATCATCTTGTCCAACCCCCGTGCTTGGGCAGGCACACCTAGAGCAGGAGGCACAGGAATACATCCAGGTGGGGTTTTGAATGTCTCCAGGGAAGGAGACTCCACAACCTCCCTGGGCAGCCTGTGCCACTGCTCTGTCACCCTCACAGGAAAGAAGTTATTTCTCATGTTTAGCTGGAACTTCCTGTGTTCCGGCTTGTGCCCATTGACCCGTGTCCTGTCCTTGGGCACCACTGAAAAGAGTCCAGTCCCATCATCCTGACACCCTCCCTTTAGATATTTATAGGTGTTGATGAAATTCCCCCCTCAGTCTTCTTTTCTCCAGGTTGAACAAACCCAAGCCTCTCAGCCTTTCCTCACAAGGGAGATGCTCCTGTCCCCTGATCATCTTGGTAGCTCTCTGCTGGACTTGCTCAAGCAGTTCCCTGTCCTTCTTAAACCGGGGGAGCCAAAACTAGCCACAACATTCCAAATGTGGTCTCACTAGGGCAGAGTAGAGGGGGAGGATAACCTCTCTCAGTCTGCTGGCCACACTCCTTTTAATGCAGCCCAGGATACCGTTGGCCTTCTTGGCCACAAGGGCACAGTGCTGGCTCAGGGTCAGCTTGTTGTCCACCAGCACTCCCAGGTCCTTCTCAACAGAGCCGCTTTCTAGTAGTTCAGTCCCAAACTTTTACTGGTGCATAGGGTTGTAAACCTTACACTACAGATAAAATATCATATTTTTTTCCTTTTTGACAGTTCCTTTTGGTACGCTTACATATCCCACTACTCCTTGTGCTCATCATTAAGCATTCAACCTTTCCCATCCAACATAAAAAGAGTTTTGATGTCAAATTCAGCACTGTGAATTCCATTCCTGGAATAATGTACCTGACAGTCCCCAAGTTCCTTTGTAGATCTAACCCTTGAAATCCTCGTAGACAGGTTTAAGAAAGATGAGTTCAGCCTGAAGCAGGTGCAGAGAAGAGCTATTATGGCGATCAGAGTAGAGAGCATATTTTGTGTGAAAATTTAACACTCACATAGTCTAACAAAGCAAAGGTGACAGAAAGGCGACACAACTGATTTTTATAAATACACCAGAGAGAAAGTAGAGTTATTTAATCTGAAGAAAATGTTCTTACAAGCACAAAAAGACATAGACTGCCCAATGAATAAATTTAAATTGGATATAGAAAAAAAAATATTCTATCTGCTGTCCCCATGAAGCCCTGGAATAGGCTTCCAGCAGGGCTAATGAGGAAGAACAGGAAGCATATAACTTCAGAAGGCTCCTAACTATCCAAATGTTGGAGTCATCTGGTGCACCTGAACTACTTGTGACAACAGAGGGTTGGAATCAGTGGCCCAACAATATGCTTTCAATCTTATTTTCCTCATGTTCCCAGCTTCAGGCATGAAGTTTCCACTCATCTCTTTCTGGAGTCAACCTATGGGTTGCTTTAGCAACCTATTTCAGGTAGGGGAGGAGGCTAGTGGTGCCATTTTATTGGCACCAATTATATCAGATGTTGATGGCACCCTTCTGCTATTTTCCCTTAAGGCATGCCTTACCAAACATGTACATCTGATACAGCAGATGTACAGGTTCTGATACAGGTACTCTCTGAGCACGGGGCAACTGCGACCCAGGAGCCAGTTTTACAAAGCGGAGCTGCTTAAGAGCAAATGAAGTGCTATAAAATACCTTCTTTGGTTCTGGTTCAGGCAGGCTGGGATGTGTCATCTGATCCAAGTCTGTCCTGAAGGAGTAAGAGCAGAGCATCCCAGCTCCCCAGAGTGAGGAAGAAAGGAGATGCCCCTATTATAGCCCCAGGACTTTTGAGCTACTCTGATAATGAAAAATATAACCAAGTGTTCCCTGCTTCTCCTTACTTTCTGTGTGGTCCAAATATGTTTTATACCTATTCTCCTGTGAATTGTTAGTACCTAATTGTAGCTAATATGCCCTTAATCTTTTCTGTGTCAGATATACTCTACTGTAACCCAATGAATATGAAATACAATATTGGCAATACTGTTTCGTGACTGCTGGGGAAATGAGATTGGCATGGTCAGAACAGTCTTCAAATTTCCTCCATTTGAAGGTAGGACTCCTAGAGGAAGTCCCCTTCCAATCCTTATGCTTGAACAAGCCCAGGAGCCCAGAGCAGTGCTTTATAATCCTGCTTCTGCTCACAGTTGTGTTATCTCAATAAAGGACCAAGCACAAATCCCTGCCTACAGTTTGGCCCTACAGATGTCAGCCAGTTTCACCAGTGACCTCAAGAGAGTCAAGTCCACTAGATCTGAATTCTACTCCTGCACCCTGGACTCATTTCTAATACATAAACCACAGTAGTTCTCATAATTACCATCCCGCAGCACTTAAACCTGCCACTTTTCATGTGGTGATAGACATGCTCAATATGACACTGCAAATATACTAAGCAAACCAGGGCAAACTAGTTAAGCTAAATGCAGAAGTCTTTCTCCCAAAAGAACACAGATCGATTTCAGTAGAACAAAAGCTTTTGGTTAGATTGCTCTCACACAAAGGATTGCTAGTACATTGTTCGTTTTACCGAGGTTAAATGTGCCTTTTATGTTCAAGATCATAAGCAACATACATTTAACAGCCTGACATATTTAGAGGAAAATAAATTTCCTTTCTGCACACCAGATGGAAAGTATAGATGTGAGGGCTGGGCACAAAGCAACAATATCTATAAATCTAGTATTTTATCAATCTATTTCAGGCTGTACAATTAGAAAAGTTAACAGTTACATCACAACTCATGATACATACATGTTCAAGTGTCCCCTTTGGGAAGATCAATATGGCTAACTCATCGTGACAGTAAAAGATGTACATCATTTAAATTACACTACACTCCCAGGTGATGAGTTAGGTTATCTGGAAACAATTGCACTGTACATAGAACTGATGTCAGACCCCAGGGAATGCTATGATTTACACTGTACGTTCTCTGAATGCACTAAAAAGGAGATCACTGACATAATTTTCATGAGGTTGCTTGTTCTTATGATCCATACCCAATAGATGAGATTTTATTTAAAAGTGGGGAAAATGGACTATAGATACATAAGAATTAGGATACCTCAAGCAGTCAGTAGAAAATGCCAGGGAAATGTGTAGCAGTAGTTCTTTCTCCTCCATTGCCTGTGACATCTATCTCAGGGAAGCAGAACCAATGCCTTTGACATCAGGTTGGATTCATCCCATCTTAGTCTACACCTGAGTTTATCATCCTCACGCTTTTTACAACAAGCAGAGAAAACCTGGGAAGTTCAGGCACAATTCACTTGATTTTCTGTAGCCATCTACCTTTAAGAAAAGTCATGCTTTAGTGCCTGTTTCCCTCATCACTTTATAAAACCATCTAGAGAAACTCAGGTGGAGGCATCTGTGTTTCACCAGAAGAATTCCACCCTGGGATTTACAATTTTGAGCTCCCTCCTGACCTCAAGTTTTCTTTTTTGTGAGTCAGAGTGGGAATATATTATGGTTATTTCATGCACAAATAGGAACACATTTGGCAGAAGGATCCCTGCCTTTCGCCTTCTCACTGTCTTTCAACACTGTGAGCATGATCCCATGATGCAGTGTGGGCTACATAAGCCCTGTCTCATTCCTACCTTATTCAGATTTCCCTTACATTAGAGCTTAGTGAGTAATAAACTTGCTCAAGAAATGAGAAATATGACTTCTAGACCTGTTTCCTTTGGAGGAAGAAACACTAAATCCAGAGCTGTTTTCTCCTGGGAGAAAAATGTGATTAATACTTTGGGAGCTCTCCTCCTTCCTGTTTAAGTAGGCATACAGCCAGGAATATAAGAACATGTTAGTCCGTAAGGAGAAAAAATAAAGTGGAGAGCTTGAGTCCAGTCTTAGTCTTCAAGTACTCAGCTGGGTAAAACTGCTGATTAGAAAACAGCTGATTATGTCAATGCAATGATTTGCATCAGGTTCAAGACTATCTCCAAAATGAGGTGAGGTTTTGTTTTTCTAATTCATTACCTTGGTCTGCTGTTTTCAAAATTAATCCATATCTATTAACATGGGTAAAATTAAGCAAGAAACTCTATTTCCTAAAAGATAATACTGCAAATAAAGTACTGTTGCAGGGCACGATGCTGCTAGCATTCCAGCTAACCAAGGGCTTGGCACTATAGAAACACAACATAATCAATGCTTTCAAGTGTTATAGTTCCAATTATAATGCAAAACATATGATAGTTCCCTTTCCTTTTAACTAGGGCTGCAGGTAGAAATATAAAACTCCTGTACTGCCTTGGCCAATGTGTTTTTCCTCTGTCCCTGTGTAGTTAGCACAGTCTAAATGTGCTTCAATCGTTCATTTTAATTATCTTTAATAACTAAAAGTGAATGAATTACAGATTTCAATATAAAAATCATTAAAGTTTAATGGTGCTAGGAGGGCTAAACAAGTTCAGCCTAGGATCTAGCCTAGTATCCAGTCTCCAACAGCGAGCAATAGAAGATGCTGATACACTTGAACAAGGCAAGCGTGTTGTGATACTGCTCAAATACCCTGAAGCCTGTAGCTGACAGGTTTCTTGAGACAAAGATGTTATGTTTGCTTATGACAGAGAAGGCAATGGAAGAGTTAAGAAGAACCAGACCTTTACTCATCTGCAATGGTGAGTTTGCTTCTGAAACTCTGTGTTCTAAAGAAAAAGGGAAGGGAAAATTCCAACTTGTTATGGTCTTACATTTCTTAAGGACTTTGTGAAAATGTGTTGCTTCTCTTCCTCCTCCCACCCCCTGGTCCTGGTCTTGCTCTAGGATCTGGGTTCATAAACATAAGAATTCCCAAATTTATGAGTCCAGCAGCCTGCACAACACACCTTTCACTCACAAGTGAGCAAATACAACTCTTCACAGGGGGCAGTGCCCCCTTGTATTCATAGAGTGACAGCTAGCAGTAGTAAGTTGATGTCTTCTACATCAACCTGAAGTATGGCCATTCTAGGCAACTACTGAAGAAAGGTATGGTGTCCCTCTGGTACCTGAGGTTACCTGTTGGAGCTTAGAGCCACTGATCTGCTTGTGGGGACACGATTTATGCCCCACTTTTTCTCAATTCTGTCCACTTTTAATCTCTAGATTTTCAGGATTTTTCTTCACCTCCAAATAGTCACCTCACCAAATCAGTTCTGTTCCCAATTACTCAAGATTTTTTTTTAAATCTCTGTTAACTTGACCAGTCAGCCTGAGTTTTCTCCTGCAAATACCAAACCCAGTCTCCATACTAGCCAAGTAGTCTCAGTCACGGACCAATGGTCTCCTCCTAGGGTTGGCAAGTCTCTCAGTGTCTCCCCAGCTATGCATCCCTTCCATCTACAAACCTGATGCTTGGCCCCTCTGCATGTGAAACAGGCATTTTCCTTCCCCACAGTTCCCTGATGAGCACAACAAACTGGGACCAAAAGAGAGAATATGCTGCTTTCTTCCAGTACAGGCAAGACAAAGATTATAAACTGGATGCAGATTTTCTTCAAGGTGGCAAGGACATTGCTCCTTCTGAGGGCACATTTCAGGTTGTGGCTCCAAAGTATGGGGTTGCCAAAACAGCTGCCAGAATTTTTAGACCTTTAACTGAAGTTGTCTGCAAAACTCAGGCTGATGTGGGCAGCCACCTTCAAGAGCTTTGGGCTGGTGGTTAACAAAATTCCAGTCAATTTGAAAATACGGAAAAATAATGTGAAGTGTTGAAATGCATTGACAATTTGAGCCCCTCAGATCCACTCATTGCTACCTGCGCACAGCACCTTTTACATTTCTCTCTCTTCTATAGCCCGGTGCTACATTGCCAGGTCTGAGTTTACATTCTTTGTGCACTATGTTGCCAGAGGTCCTCCCTGCTGAGACAGCCATGTGCTTGTATTGTCATGCCTGTTATTGACAGGTCCTGTTAAAACTGTGTATATCTCATACATGTGAAAGCATCACTCAAACTAGATGTTCCCATATGGGAAGGTTCAATGGGTTTATAATATTTGTAATGTCACTGGGATTGTCTTTAATCTAATTTGCAAATTTTCTGCTTATCAAGTTTTATTTGTTGTAGAGACAAACACAGAAACAACATAAACCTTTTGGAAGCAAAAAAGAGGGACTTGAAATAATTTCCAGAAAAGCCTGGTTATTGGACTCCACCCAGGTAGTCTAGTTATGATTTGTTTTGATTTACAAATTTTTACAGGAAAGAAAAGTATCTTTCCTCTCTTGGCAGTAGTTTTGAAATTACTTTTCTAAAAATTCAGCTTTAAGCGCAAACTTTTCCAGAAGATTTCTGAAGCTCTGCTGTTGTCTCCTCTGCTGGGAGGCAGCCTATTTCAAAACTGAACAAACCGACAAACACAAAATTCTTTGAAAGCGAAGGCTGTGGAGCCCAGTTCAGTTCCACTGATAAAGCAAAGATACCAACATTTCAGTTGCTGCTTCTGTTACTGACCCTATAATTAAATCCTCCTGGTTACTACACAGATAATACTACAGCAAAAGATGTCAGCAGGAACCTGTCTGAAGAAATAGGTACAGAACTAGGAGAAAATATGAACGCAAATATCGATATAAGAAAAATATCATGATTACTGGTAGAGTATAAGGATTTCAGAAGTGATGGAAGTACTAGTTACATGCAAGAGATATTGGTTACATACAGGTGGGGAGAACAGCCAAGGCCAGAGCTGTAATGCATGTACATGGCAACCTCCATCCCTGACACCCACTGTCATCACTCTCTAGCATCCATCCATCCATATATCTCAGTTCTTTCCCTCATGAACTCCACTGCTTGCTCCATGGGAGGGTGGGGTCATGAAGGGAAAAGCACAATCGGCCTTTGCAGCTTCTCCCTGGGGCAGCAGCAGGAGTGTGTGTTTATTTGTTCCCAGCTGATGCCCTTGCACAGAGCTCTTCTCTCCTCCCATTGCTCCTTGCTGAGGCCTTGGTTACATCTATGTTATAATTTATCAGCTAGTGCTAGTTCGACTGATCTGCTAGGAGTGGCCTGAATCCCTCCACGTTCTCCCAAGATCTGGCTCTCTGAAGCCATGTTACCCTTGTAAGTAACATGAACTATATATGTGTGATGCCTGTTAGTCTCATCTCCCATTGCAACAGAAGTTTTAGGGCCTTACTATGAAATAACTCACTGTCCACCGCCAGCCAGACTGCCTCAGTGCAAAGGCAGCCAGAAGGCATGGAGACCACTGGGTCAGATCTGTTCACACTCCAGGTAAGGGCACTCCTGAGTGTGTGTGTGTACACGCGTGTTGCTGTGTCTAGTGTGCAAGATATACTGACAGGTTTTTTTCCCCTGGCAGACCCTATGTTTCATTATAAACCTATTACAAGTGCTTTTACTGGTGTAAACTTTATGTGAATTTGACACAAAGCATGCTCTAAAAAAAGAAGTTCAGAGCCTATGAACTGGTTTTGATGCACAGAGAGAATAAGAACTTGAGGCACGTAAATGCAGGGACATGAGCTGCCTGTCCC
The DNA here is from genome assembly GCF_963921805.1 of Phalacrocorax carbo. Classification (NCBI taxonomy): domain Eukaryota; kingdom Metazoa; phylum Chordata; class Aves; order Suliformes; family Phalacrocoracidae; genus Phalacrocorax; species Phalacrocorax carbo. Next base: position 192,358,743 of record NC_087513.1, on the reverse strand, counting down.
AGGAGCTGGAGGTGGTTAGAGGTGGAAAGGTGTAACAGCCCTTTACAAGCAATGTAGGAATCCCCCACAGCAGCTATGACCAGTTTTCAGGCTTTAAAAAAAGATCCTACAATTGCTGAAAGAGAGGAGTGGCAGTAATTTGCAGTTCAGCAGGGAACTCTTAGGTGCTGTGGTGATTTGTGGGCATGGTTAATGAGATGATGGAGTAGGAAGTTACCACTGTGATGAATCTCTGTTATTAGGACAAGTGAACGAGCAAACAGAAAAGATGGTTATAAGAGAAACAGGGAGGCACAGAGATTTGTTCAGCTACTTATAGGGTGGTATGACAGATTTAACTAAACAGCTAAAGCTCGTTAAATCAGTGTTAAATTTCAGCACAGATTTTAAAGGGTGAAACATTCTCCTAGCTGCTGGGCGCTGCAGCCAGTGGCACATTGCATCCCTGGCCAGGAGCTCCTCACTGTCCCAAGTGATTACTTTAGTGTCATGAGCTGCAGCAGCTCAACCAGGCAGGAAGCTGTGGGTGACCACCTAGACTTTGTGAATGATGTTTGAAACCAGGGACACTCACAACCTGTCTACCTCCAGCTGAAAACTACATTTTGCTTGCAGGGCTGGTTTTTGCTCCCCTGCTGCCTTCTGACCTCCATCTTTAATAAAATTCTGCACTGAAGGTGGGCAGTAGCACAGGGATAATAACAGAGGACCCTTAAGTATTGAGAAACAAGCTGAACAAAAAGATTGCAACCATGCACTGCAGGACAGGTTTTCAGTCCTGAGCTCTAAAGAAGATGTAACTAGATCTCAGAATAGTGGACTGGAGACTGATCATGTAACCGAAGGCAGTGGTTTTATTATGAATTGCCATTGCATTGAAGCGTGCGTCTGCTACCTAATGAAGGACAGCGCAGAGCTCCCTGAGCTACTGGAGATGTTTGCAATACGTCCACACAGTGCCAGCTGTACCCCACTCACCAATACTTCTGATTCTAGGACTATCCCAGGCAAAGGGAGTTCAGGTCTCCCTGGATATGACAGAGCAGTCACAACTTGGGACAATTTGGAAAAGAAGGACCCAGCCCTCCTGCAAAGCCTGATCTTACAGAAGTAACTGCTAAGCGCTAACCACTGCAGCAGCAGAGCAGATCGCGGTTCATTGCAATACTCCAGAAGTTCAGGCGCTACAGCATTCAGAAATCATTCTGAACACCACATTAGTCTTGCAGCCAGCAAAGGGTTAACTTCAGCTTTGTTGAAACCAGGAAGGTTTTAGTGAACTTCGGTGAAGTCAGGATTCACCTTGTGATATATAAAGGCTCTCAAATTAGAAACAGTTTTCAGGTCCTCACAAATGTCAGTGTGCTTGTTTTTAAGTGACCCTGAAGCAGACTACCCTGCTCTTGCAATATAAAAAAACCTGGTTTGAAGTAGGTTTAAGCACCCCCTGCCCCATGTTTTTCAACTTCATAGCCCATTGAGTGTGGGCTCAAAGCTGTATTAGACATGTACTGACACTGCGCACCTCTCAGTGGGTTCTTAGCTCGGGTTGTGGCATTGTCCTACTGGCATTTCTGGAGACAGTTTCATGTGAGCTCTGTGGTTAAAGTTTAATCCTGAGACAATTTTCTACATCCAACTCCCTGTAATCTCCATCAAGCCTTTGTGTTCATCTGTAATGACAATGTCAGGCAGACCAGAAAGACCCATGTTGTCTCCTTGAAGGGCCCTGGCACAGCTATCTGCAGAGCGGTAGGGAGTTGTAGGCAGAATTCAAAGTGGGCTGAATTCATGCTACTGGAAGAGACACTATGGATACACAGTGCTGGGCTTCTGACAGCTTCTGCTTCAAACTTCTCTAAGGAAGCATCTGGTATAGGATGAAAAAATGCAGTCCAAAAAGCAAAGCTGTGGATATCTTATAGACTACTGGACCAGTCTGTGACTGCATACAGCCCCCCCTGTATAAATGAGACCTTGGCCCGTGACAAGATGCTGGCTGTATTTAGCAGCTATTGACATGTGCTCGGTACCACATCACCACGGTAGGTGAGTCTGAAGTTGCTGTTGGGGTTGAACCTGCAGGTAACTGAGCATGCAGCCTTACTGACTATGGAGCAAAAGCTAGACCAGATGTGAACAGGCTGATGTCTACTTTCATAAATTTCTGGGTCATCAGCCTTTTCTGGTTTTTTTGATCTGTTTTGATACATGAGACAGTTCAATCTTCTGCTGGGGAAGCAATTGGACTTTTATGAAATTTGTAGGTGTAAGCGAAATCTAGATGATACATATACCCTTTCAGAAGGATTTCAGAAATAGATGCTTCTCAGCAATTGTCATTTCAGATCACCTTGAGCTTCTGGGACCCTAAAAAATGTACAGCACTCTTTAAAAAACAGATGCAGAAGCCATTACAGCAATGCTCTCCAAGGGAAATTTGAAAAGTGTTGTTGGTCTTCTGTTTGAAACACTTTCTTTACCCACGATTTAATTTTATTAATTAGTATCCAGCTTTAAAAATCTGAAGCAGAGGCAGAGGGATTCAGGCGCTTTCAGATTGTCATCAGTAAAGTACTTTCATTCTGAGTTTCCAGATAGGGAGGAATACTTATATATAATTCTTGTGATTTTCTGATGATACTTCACTTTAGAAACTCAGGGGTATTTCAGACCTCATCTGTTCATCGAAAACTCTGGTAGGCCAGTTTTAATTAGCTCAGATCCTTGAATGGTGTAAATCAGAAAAACAGCTGTCATTCCTGGTTTTCACTTTGGTCTTATTTTGTTTTGAGGATTTGAATACATTGAAATTAAGCCCCCTGCTATAGTGCTTCAGTTACATGTTAAATGTCTTTTGAACAGTTCTTTATCCAATTATATGCATCCCCTTATTTAACTAAGCAACTGTAACATTTTTCATTACATGTCCTATACCTATATGAAATGCTTGGCACCTTTAACAGGTTTGAAGCTGCTGGGTACTAAATGTGCAAAGAAGTGGCCAAATGGCAGCACTGTTAATGGGGCTGGCTGGCTGGAAAGTCTGGGCTCACAGCAAACCTATGAAACTGTCAGCTTTGGAAGACTTTCGTACAAGGTTGCCCAATTTGTGGATCCTACATAGAATAGAATAGAATAGAATAGAATAGAATAGAATAGAATAGAATAGAATAGAATAGAATAGAATAGAATAGAATAGAATAGAAATTTTCAGTTGTGGAGTCCCTTCAGTTCAGGAAGGGACCTACAACAATCATCTAGACCAACTGCCTGACCAATTCAGGGCTGACCAAAAGTTAAATTATTAAGGGAATTTTCCAAATGCCTCTTAAACTCTGACCAAATTGGGGCATTGACCACCTCTCTAGGAAGCTTGCTCCAGTGTTTGACCACCATCTTGGTAAAGAAATGCCTCCTAATGTCCAGTCTGAACCCCCCTGGCACAGCTTTGAACCATTCCCACACGACCTATCGCTGGATACCAGGGAGAAGAGACCAGCATCTCCCTCTCCACTTTCCCTCCTCAGGAAGCTGTAGAGAACAGATTGCTGCTCAACCTCTTTTTTTTCAAACTAGACAAACCCAGAGTCCTTAGCTGCTCCTCACAGGACATGCCTTCCAGCCCTTTCACCAGCTTTGTTGCCTTTCTTTGGAGGTTTTCAAGGACCTTCACATCCTTCTTAAATTGTGGTGCCCAGAACTGCACACAGTACTCAAGGTGAGGTCACACTAATGCTGAATACAGTGGGATAATCACCTGTTTTGACCATCAGGTTATGCTGTGCTTAGAATCATAGAAAAATTTATGTTGGAAAAGACCTTTAAGATCCTCAAGTCCAACTGCAAACCTAATACTGTCAAGTCCACCACTAAACCATGCTGTACCATGTCTACGTGTTTGATGCACCCCAGGATGCAGTTTGCCCTCTTGGCTGCCAGGGCACACTGCTGACTCATATTGAGCCTGCTGCCCCAGATCCCTTTCTGTAGGGCTCCTCTCCAGCCCCTCCCCTCCCATTTTATACTTGTGCCTGGTGTTACTCCTTCCCAGGTGCAGAATTTTACAGGTAGTTGGTGTCAATGGGTAATGGATACTTGGCTCAGTCACTCTAGAAAGATAGTGACTGTGTCAGGCATATACTAGACTGGTTTCTAGACACCTTAGGCAGGGTTTATCTCACTTACATTTTGGATGTCTCCAATGTAAATCAATTTATCTGGGCTGGTCACCCTACACTATATTTTTAATCAATGAAATAAGCCTTTCTATGACAGGTGATTCATCTCACCTTAGAAATGTAGATAAGAATGAAAATAAACATTTTCCAAAAGTGCTCATTCATCCCATTAATGACAAAGGCATAGATCAACATTTGGTCTTACAAATACCACCTTTTCTTTAGATGGAAAGCTTCAGTACTAATGGCACATTGGGTGCCTAATGGGGCTAGGCAGGTATTTTTGGATTGCTCTCCAGAATTTAAGTGCCTCATGTTCATATACTTTTCATTACAGGTGCCTAAGGATTACCTGGATCTTGTCCTTCTACTTTATTTGGTTGTTCAGCCATAGGAGAGGGATATAATAATCAAAACCTTTGGAGATGGACTGGTTTCTAGTCTGTTCCACAGCAGTACGTCTATGTGTTTAGGACAATGGCCAAGTCACAGCTGATCCCACACACAGAAATATATCTTAAGCCTCTTAAAAATGTTAGCCTAACTAATTAGTTCAATTCCATTCCCAAATCTGAGATGTTTCCTCTGGAGAACTTAATTGCATATGTCTTTCACAGTCTTTTAGGGGTCTGAGATGTTAAGCATTTGTTGGCACTGCCATACATTCCTGGCGTATCTTCTATGAGCGATCATCCAGGTTTAGTCATATTCTTTGCCTTCTGCAGCTACTACTGAATGTGCAACATCTTGCTTTGTAGTAATATCTATGACTTGTTTGGTCTTCTGAGTAAATATAAAAGACCCATTATGTGAAACAGTTCAGTGCACCTATTTGTTGGACTTGGACTGATACTGTAGTTCTCCTGAACATATAACTATGCAGAAAAAAATGTCTGGGGCTCAGGACTTAACTGAGATGCATAAAATAGGGGGTAGATACCCCCAGCACTCTCAGTAGCCTGTGGTGATAATAACTTCAAAAGAGCAATTCAGATCTAACATACGTACAACCACTCTTTGTAGGTACTTCTCTCCCTCTGTCTGCATTTTACAGAGCTGACAAAAAAAAAAAAAAGGTGTCCCATTTGAGCTAAGAAAGAATCTAGGACTTATCCAATATTAATGGAAAGACAGTGATCAGTCTGAAGGCTCTGTGTGTCCTGGGATAAATAAATTCCTATCTCTGGAAGTTGACAGCATCGTACTATAAAAAGTACACAGAACAAATTCAGAGGTGTCCCAATCTCACAGATAAATAATTGAACATTGGAATATTTTTGCTCTAAGTATATTTAAACACTTAAATCTAGGTTTAAACACAAACATTCAAATCAATGTTAACCCTACTTCCTTCCTTGCATTCCCTGCCTCGCCCAAACTCTACCAGCAGTTTGAAGCCTCTGGTTTGAAGGGAGAGAGAGACAAAGAACGAAACCTGTGAAATGTATTCTGTAGGAAAAAATATCAGATGCAAAGAGAAATGAGTTTCAGTGTGTATATACCAGAGCACTAACATTCAGCTGGCTGAGAAATCTGTCAGTGAAATATCAACCTTTTGATAGGATTTAATTTTTTCTTTGGTTCAGCAAATTCCTTTTTCATTACTATAAGAAATATTGTAGAGCATGCAAAGCTCTGGATAAAGTACACTAACAGCTTCAGCTGAAAAAAAACATTCATGAGTATGATACACAGGATGAAGGGAAAGGTCTTTTGCTACAATAATTATTACTCTTGGCCCTCAATTGCTTGTATTCTAGGAGATGAACCTGATACATGGTAAGGTTTAGAGCAAGAAATCTATTGACTCTGAAGTGCTGGAATGTTGCTATCGAAGAACAGAAGAAAACAAAGTAAAGAAAGCTTACTCTATTGACACAAAACTCCAGCAGCTCTCTGTTGTTTCAGGATCTGTTTCCTGCAATATGCCTATAATGTTTTGCAGGAAATACATTTCAGCATCCTCAAAGATTAAACTTTAATATCAGACACAAGAATGAAATTGTAAAGGCTTTGAGCTAAAGTGGGAGAATTGAATCTTAAAAGGAAAAATTTTGTCTGTGATTACAAGCAAGAGAGCAAGCGCTAAAAGGCAGAAACTGAATTCATTTTCTCCTTGCAATTTCTATACTGGCTGTGCAATGCTCAAGATTTTACCTTAGCCAGTATATATAGTAAGATTAAAGGGAAGATGCATGTTAATGAAGAGGTTTTACCATAATATCCATTTCCAAGAGCAGCTCAGTAGAGCAGTACAAATAGTTGTAAGCCACTGTGTAATTAGGGACATAATCATCAGAGTGGCAGCTGCTAAGGTGTGAGGTACTGAGATCTCAGATGCACCTTTCCGTGAGGTCTGGAGGAGTGATCTGGGCTCTGAGAGAAGGTGGTGCACATGCACCTAAACACAAGAATAAGCTCTTTAGTTTGGTAAGAAACAAAGAGCGTCAATCACAGATGTTTTTGCGGATGTCTCCAATAATGTCAGCTTTGCAATTTTATCACATATGAGCAGAAAATTAGCTATGGCATTGATGCAAAAATTAGGTATTTGTGCTCTAGTGGGATACAATAAATACAAATCTCTCTCTTCCTATCTTTCACGATGTTCATAAACTGGTGATTTAGAGCTTCTATTTAAAGACACGTAGCAGATCCAGTAAAGGCATGAACATAACCTGAGGGACTTTGTCTTCCCTTCCTCCCTAATTGGGTTTTGTTTTGGTTTTTTCCCCCGGTCCAAAATTAGATTGTTAAGTCTTCAAAGCAGGGACCCTGAACTCAATTATCCTCTCATTTTCTTCAGTCAAAGTCACTGGAGTTTCACTAACAGTAAACTTGCAAAAGTGGGTGAAGAATCAGACTTGCCTTACTATATGGCCCCAAAGAAATCCAAATTGTGCAGGTGTGTGATGCAATTTCACTGCATACTACATGCATTGCTCCCCACTGTCATCTCTTTCATTATCACATGACTACAAACATCCTGCCCCTTGCTATTCCTGCACCAGAGGAGAGAAGTGCTTCCTTAGCTCTGCTAAGGTTGCTTCCACTTCCTAAGCTGCAATTACAGTATGACATATTGTTTTACTATGGTCAGTTATAATTTTGGCAAAGGTATTTTTCCAAACATGTTGGCCACCTCCCTATCCTACAACTACAAAAGGACTTCGGTCCTCAAGTTCAAATTCAGATTTTTTTAAAAACACATTTTTTAAAACCCTCCTCCCAGGAGGATCAGACTGACCCCGTGTCGAACAAGGCAGAGACTATGTGGCTGTACATACTAAGCAGAGAGAAGACCTTCCCAGAGGTGCATCATAAGGCACCTGACCAACAGTGCCAAGAAGGGCTTAGCCTGCAGCCCTCTTTTCTGCATTTCTTTCTCGTTAGTTTACAGTACCTTCTATGTCTAAGTCCTTGTGCTAATGTTTATGGCTTGTCTTCTTTAACATATACTCTTTCCCATGCACTTTGCAGAGGACTTGCTGCCTTGCTTCCATTTCTGGATGCAGCCACAGTGGTTACTGGGATCTGGAAAGTCTTCTTAATCCCCAAGGATGGTGCTAGGAATTAGGAAGAGTATTCTGCTTTGATGAGGACAAAAATCATGGGATAAAAAGGGCAGCAGAAACCTCTGTCCAAGCCATTTTCAGGTCAGTGTGACAATGCACATATCAGACACAATGGAATGGCAAGAGAAGTGAGTATCAAAGGTGCTTCTGAAAATCTGAGGAAAAAACAACTGCTTTACTAAGCTAAAGGCCATATAGAGGAAGTGAACGCTTATTTAGCTTGCTTTACCTTTTCTTCTTATAAAATTTCCTCTAATTATGTGTACCCATATAGAGATATGCAGTTATAGATACAGAAACACACTCCTAACTGAGACCCAAATATCACTTGATCATTCTGATATTCTGTTCATAAATGGCATAGGTTACCTTTATAATTACCTTATAGTTACATTTTACTACCTTTATAATTAACTAGCCATTTTATACATTGAACCTTTATGTAATATGTGACATAATGCTTTATAATGGGTTCATTTGTTTAAAAGGTGCTGCAGTATTTTAAATAGAAATTGTTTTCACATAGTTGTTTTAAAATGAGATCTATTTTCGTCTAACAATAATAACCAGGTACAAACACTGTCAGCCTGAAACATAGTGACTCCAAAATAGTTAAAATGAAATTTTACCTCCCCCTGACAGTCCTCCTTCCATATTTATGGATTTTATTGTTGCAATAAAATTTGAGGGGGATAGGGGAATTGATTGATTTTCTTTGTCCCACCTTTTAACCCTACATTAGGTTTTGAAAGATATATTCAGTCAGAGGAAACAACTAAACCAAAAATGCTCAGTAACATGACGTAAATAAGCTAAATAGAATATTTTGAGTCTCCTTCAGTTATATCAAATCATAATGGTAAAGCTGGAACCCTTTCAAAGAGGACTGTTTTGGCTTGTTTGCTTTTATTAGGCTGGAAACGTCCCTTTAACATTCCGATCTAAAACTGAATTATGCACATTCTCTCATGTTTTGGAAGAATGAGATGAATTTTAAGGAAGCAGCTAATGTCAAACACATTTATTCTGTCTTTCTCTTGAACAAGTAGTAGGTCTGACATGTTGCTTTGGTTTTTACTTCAATGTTATTGTGAGTTTATGGGTAAAAACTAGATCTGTAACACTCTTTCATTATAGATTTTTTTTCTTGTTATTTGTCTGTACTTTGAAAGAACAAAGAAAATACCACTTTATTCCAAGTGCATGAATCATATCTGTGTGATACTGACTGATTGGTGGCTCAGGAAACACTTTGCAGGGCTTCATCATGTGTGATGGTTCCTTGGGAAGACAAACACCATAACTATGAACATCCTGCTTCCTTCTCCTTTCCCTGGACTTTTATTGCTGAGCAGAATATCTTATGGTATGGAATATCCCTTTGGTCAGTTCAGGTCAGCTGTCCTGGCTGTGCCTCCTCCCAGTTTCTAGCCCACCTGCCGCCTACTCACAGGGACAGAGAGAAAAAAAGAGAAGGCCTTGATGCTATGCAGGCACTGCTCAGCAATAGCCAAAACACTGGTGTGTTAACACTTTTAATCAAAATCCAGACCAAAGCATCATATGGGGTCCTGTGAAGCAAATTAACTCCATCCCAGCCAGACTCAGTGGAGGGTTTCAGCTTGTTGAGTTGCTTCTTTTCCTGTCACTCAGTGTTTGAATTTAGGCAAGTCACTTCTCAGCGCCTCAGTTTACTTGGGCTTAAGACAGGAGGAAAAATTCCCCTTCAAGACATCAAGAATCACTATTCAGAAAGTGCTTTCGGAGCCACGGATAAAAAGAGCAATAGAAGTGTCAAATACCATAGTATTATTTTTCAGTTTTGAATTTCGGTTCCGTCTTCTCTAGATGCGTTTGGGATTTTGGCTTAGATTTATGTACACTGAATTTTACCTTTTCCTTGAATTTAGCCCTCCTTCATTAGCCCTTTCATTTTACATTTTCTGTGTACCTCAGGTTTGGTGAAACTATGCACCCAGCAGACTTTGGCGATATTTTAAAAGCAATTAAACATTTTATTCCCATTAATGTTTAGGACTGATGTTGTTTGATTTGTTCATGTTAGCAGGTTAAATTACAACCCTGACTGCACTTTTTTAGGTATGAGTTTGTATGAAAAATAACAGCTACAAAATTAAGCTTTGGAGTAACGGTGACCTACAAAAAAAAACCCAAACCAACAGAAAGAGATCAGACCTGCTCTAGGGATGAACAGTGCTTGTTTAAAGTTAATAACAGAGGTTCCAGAGATAAAACGAGGAAGGGATTTCATAGAAACTCATTAGATACTGCCTACTGTGTGTACAGTAAGGATGACAATGGCCTCAGGTACTGTAAATTAGGCCAATGCAAAATTAAGAAAATGAACCAAGTTCAAAAGGATGAGGGAGGCTAATAAAAACCATGATGGATTCTAGTGGGATGTGCTAATCAAAGACAAGTAAGCTGCATATAGATCCCAGTTGGTTTCTTCTTATTCATATGGCTAATAGGGCATTACTGGGGAATAGTTCTGGGAGTAAAGCAAGGCTGGAGCTGAACTTAGAGAGGCCTCAGCTTGGACACTCAACCTGATATCTAACAGGCAGGTGCCTAGCCCCAGCAAGGAGCCACTTGGACTCTTCATCACCATCAATGAAGCATTCCCTCCATTAATTAGGTGCTGGGCAGTTGAAATCAAAGTGGAGGACAGCAACCAAAGTCTGCCTCCTCTCAGACCAGGATCTCATAATTTTCTGCTTTAATACATGGGAGTGAAATACAAAATGCACACAGTGTTTCATGAGCAAGCGTTGGCCCATAGGTTGTGTATGCCTCACACCAGACTGCTGGCCAGCCTTGCTCAGCAGAGGGTTTAGCGCTGGCTTCTCACCCCTCTGGATTTATGGCTTTTGCACTGGTGGGCACCTCACGGCTCTGTCCCTGCTGTCAGGCTGCTGTGCAGTGAAGTAGTGCTGTGGCTGACCCTGCAAGGGCTCGGGACAGTGCAAGACAAAACAAGGAGGACGTTCTTGCCCCGGGTTGTCCTTACGTAAGTCTGGAGCACTGCCCTGGAGGTCACTCGTTATCTGAGATTTACGCTCTCTGAACTAATCTGATTTAGTCCTCACCCCTCTCCGCAGGTACTTTCTATCAAAATGACATAGCAGTAACAGTTAATAACATACTCATAAAAGTCACCATAAAACATGAAAAAATTTAATACAAGATTACCCAGTAGGTTTTTTGTGTTGTTGTTTACTGTTTAAAGACCAAATGTAAAGTCTTTGCACTAATAACCAGTCAACATCAAATGTAGATTCGACTTTTCACGTTTTTCTCTTCTCTGTGATGCAGCAATGACTCACGCTGTATGTGAAAGGCAGTTTTATGAAAACACAGTTTTTTATCATTTCTAGTCCTGATCCTTTTTAAAGGGTATGAGTTTCAGTACACTGCTATTACCCACTAATTTCATGGTCCATGGCTGAACATAGGGCTGTAATTCAATTGTGGTTTTTTTCTGATATTATAAACAGCAAGACCAATGCTGATTTACATTCTCAGTGTTCACTGAGGACTACGTATTGTTATTTATAATATAGGCAAGGGATTTTGCAGACACCTAGTCATTAAGTTATTTAAAGTCTGTCATGCTGGAAAAGAAGACTTAATCCATAGAATGTAGAAAGGAAGGGATTATAGTCCTGGAGATCTCAAAAGGAAGAGATTACTGAGGAAAAAAAATGAGCACAGTGCGTTCACTTCCTTAGGAACAATTACTTGTAGGCAAGTAACAAACAGTGTGCAGTGTGCCCGCATGTATAATCAATTTTTTAACCAAAAAAAATATTATGTAGCTAATCAAACACTAGCAAGTCATTGCATTATAAGATATTTATAACAGAATACAGTTTCCACATAATAATACATGGGAATTAATTGACAAAGTAATGAGGATCTCTTATATCTACTTATGCTTGTTCTGGCAGATATCTATTTCATGTTATGTTCAGATGAACAAGAAAGTACAGTTGCAATTGCAGTAGGAAAAGCTTTTGCAAGATGTGAAATCAATAGCTGTCCTGAAATTGGTACCAGAAGAGAAATATTTTGCAGAGCGATTAAACTTACAATTCACTGGGAGCCACGCACTGTCATAGCACTTGATCTTACAAGAAGTTGAACATTTTCCCTCTGCTGCAGCAGACCACTCGTGCATGGATGACAGATAAAGTCCCGTAGACAGCACTGGCACTACTCAATGTGCTTACATTTAAACTTGTCCTTAAACACTTCAGGTTTTGAACCAGGATACACAGCACAATACAAGAACGAGCCTTTAAAAAAGGTTGATTAGCAGTCCAAAACCGAATTCTGCAGTCCTCAAGGTCGAAAAAAGTTCTGTTCATTCACAGTCTGTGGTTCATGCTATTTAAGGCACCGGGGCTGCATATTTAAATTAAGAATATCTCACACCCTCTACACAGGCAAAATGTCCTTTGGTCTATCTATTGAAGCAGATATATTAATTCTACAGATCAGACTCTGGGCTCTTGATAATAACTTAATCCTCTTCCTTAACTTGTTAGCCATCCTATCTACCTCAAGCCTTTAGGTTGAGGATGTGTATCGCTGACAAAGGAGCCGTTTTGCTGCCATCATCAGATGTAGCAGCATCCATGTGCTTTGGCTGAGTAAGGGCGGACAGGAGGAACCTGAGGTGCTCAGGCATGCGGCTTATCTCTATCTTATCACTAGCTTATATCTCAGAGGCTCCCACTGTGTTGGCTGCTTTAAAGGCAGTGAAGGTAGGAATAAGTCAGAAAAGTTGTGACAGGGCTGGTAGATTTACTATCTGTGTATTATTGGGTCTGTTGCCCATTGGAAAGCAGTGATTCAGGGATGTGGGAGTCTGCTCCCACTGACATGGGGCAGCCCCTCTGCCCCCTTCCATCTGGAAGGGTAAGGCTTTTTCATACCCTCCCTCCCTCCCTCATAAGGGAAGTTCAGGTGCACCAGCTTCTGAAGGTGGCTGAAAATGGATGGAGAGGTTAAGATGTTCTCTCTGCTATGGAGTGTCCTCACTGCACCACTAAGGGAAGTTAGTTCTATTAATGCCTGCCCACTGACTTAATGAAAACTAGAGCTTGTTCAGCTAAATTAGTATCTCTTTTTAACAGGGAATGTTGGTCAATAAAGATAACAGCATTGATCTAGCATGAGCAAAGAAAAAAATATTTGACTTGATGTTATACATTTTGATTCAGAAACTAGAAAACCAGAAGAATTTCACATAGTAAATGGATTAAAACCTAGTGAGTTGATAGATCTCAAAAGATAACTGTAAATGAATAATCTTCAGGAGTGTGTGCTTCTAGGGAGCAGGGTTTCATTCTGAGGTGTGTAATGATATTCTCAGTGACCTGGAAGGAAACATACTATCATTGCAGATAAGATTTGCAGATCACAGTGTTATGGATGGGAAAGAGTGAACAGGTTTGTCGATATGTGTTGGTTTTGGCTGGGATAGTGTTAATTTTCTTCATCATAGCTAGTATGGGGCTATGTTTTGGATTTGTGCTGGAAACAGTGTTGATAATACCTTTTTTAGTTGTTTAGTTGTTACTAAGTAGTTATTACACTGGTCAAGGACTTTTTCAGCTCCCCATGCTCTGCTGGGTGCACAAGAAGCTGGGAGGTGACACAGCTGGGACAGCTGACCCCAACTGACCAAAGGGATATTCCATACCATATGATGCCATGCTCAGTATATAAAGCTGGGGGAAGAAGGAGGAAGGGGGGTGAAGGGATGTTCGGAGTTATGGCATTTGTCTTCCCAAGTAACTGTTACGTGTGACAGAGCCCTGCTTTCCTGGAGATGGCTGAACACCTGCCTGCCCATGGGAAGTAGTGAATGAATTCCTTGTTTTGCTTTGCTTCTGCATGCAGCTTTTCCTTTCCCTATTAAACTGTCTTTATCTCAACTCTCGAGTTTTCTCATTTACCCTTCTGATTCTCTCCCCCATCCCACCAGGGGGGAGTGAGTGAGCAGCTACGTGGTGGTTGGTTGCCAGCTGGGGTTAAACCACGGCACGCTCATAAAAAGAAGGGTATTAAGCAGTGCTCAGACATGGAAAACACAAAAACAAGAGGGATAAAGATAAACTCATATCCAAGAATACAAAATGCAGATTATACATACAGGTGGGAGGAGTGTAACTTAGATAGCAGTCTGAAAAGAGTTTGAGAATCACACTGGACAATCTGAATATAAAAACCTAGGCTGACACTGTCCAAAGGGCTAAACCAATCCCAGGATATATAAACAAAGGAAATTTCCAATATAAAGGTAGAAAATTATGCTTTCATATGTGGTAGGAATATGTTTCCTCCTCTAGGTGTCCAGAAGATTGCTGAAAAACTAGAGTTCAGGGAGGAGCCATGGCAAAGATTGAAGGATTGGAAGCTCTGCTTTATAGCTCACAGTATTTTGCTTATTAAAGAGGAGGTTCAAGAATGGATAAGTCGGTTTATAAAAATCTGTTTGGGGAAGAAAACAAGAATGAAAGACTCTGACTCACAGACAACCTACAAATTTTTAACTGTTAAAGCCTGCACTGAATTCCAAATATCTGGAAGTATTTAAACTTAAACTGTTGGTTTTTGCTAAAAGAGACATTTTTGTGTTTTTCACTCAAATACACAATAATACTGTAAGGGACAATTTTGCTCAAGCTATATGAAAGGCCAGAATGTGAGATCTTAATGGCTCCTTCTGGCCTTAGAGTCAAAAATGTTTTACCTCTACAATCTCCTATTTCAGATCCAGCGTTCTGAGATTTTAGCTTCTTCCCTCTGACCTGGGAATTTCATTATCCAAGGAAAACCAAGTTTAATAAATTGAACTAAATTTCCTCTACTGGCTTGGCAAACTTTGCTTCCAAAAGAACAGTACATGTAAAATGTACTGGGAACTTTAGACTATTCATTTTTTTGTCTCCTGACTATCATGCTCTTTCGCAATCCTATATGTGTAACAAAGCCATAAGGATTAAGGGGTAAGAATATACCTCTGCATTGACTTTCTCACTTCACCTTGTACTTGCCTCTTCATTGTGCGTTTTCTGGATGAACACTGGTCTGTGTCTGATGCTGGTTGCTGTCACAGGCCTGCTCTGCACTTCTGGCTTGGGTGCAGTGGGACAGCCCTGGATGGTGACAGTACTGCCTCTGCCTGCCTTGCGGTGAACCTCAGCTCCCAGCACCCCTTCTCGTGCAGAGCGGTTGGCCCTTGCCTTTCCCTGGCAGGCAGTATCCTTGGCAGAGATTTTGAGCCTGTCTTTGATTTCCTACTCACTAGTTCAAATACAGCTTATTTCAAAATGTCTGGAAGTACCTATATGAGTTCAATTGCCTTCACAAAATGAATAATATCGAGTTGTCTTCTTGAAGATGGCTGTCCACATTTCAGTTGACATTTCATCTAATCAGAGTTAGTGTGGTGTTCTCAGAAACAAATTAGAAGCATGGCTGATGATATGCAAACAATGGAATTACATCTGCCTACATGGAAACAGACCCTCTGACCTCGGGTACTTAACTTCATAGATCTGACGTGAGGCACAAAGGATCAACAGTGGAAACTCATCTACTCATTACTTCATGCCTCTTACAGGGGCAAAGGGAAGACTCCAGTCTTTCTGCCTCTCAGTCTGTTACTACTTGTCACACAGGGAATTATCTCTTAAAAAAAACAGAGGAAAGAATTAATTCATGAATGAATAAATCAGTGGAAGTATTTGACAAAGTTAACACAGAGATACAGTCATGTAACACCTAGCAGACCACCTAAGGGATTCTCAGCAATGTAGGTGCTGTTATACAGATACTTTGTTTGTGTCAAGTTCCATTATATTCTGTAAATACAAATTTAAGAGTAACCTTAGGTAGGAAAATTTAAAGGTACGGGGGGTTAAATTTACTGTCCAATATCCTTACCGCATTTTTAATCCTTGGCAAATTTAAAACTGTTTACTGCTGATACTCTTCTCCCAGGACAGGAAATTAAAGAACTGCCCCAGTCTCTAGTCATCTGTTGAGCAGGACAGGAAATGACTGCTGACACTCTTAACTTAAACTATGAGGTCTTTCAAGCAGAAGATACTCTTTCTGCTCTCTCACTGTCAAGCACCTGGTAATCTGAGGTTCTACAGCATTGTCATGTAAATTAACATAATATTAAACTAACACAACTCCCTCTTCTCTATCCACCTCCACAACAGGTGCAGAATGCAAGATTTTGCTTAAAAATTCCCCTTTTGATAATGCGAATCTTTTTCAGCAAAGCTGAAGTTAGTCATAAGAAAGAACTAAATGTAAATTGAAATCTTTATGGCAAAATAAGATGAAGATAAGCATGTTTATGAATTAATCCAGTTCTTACTATGCAAGTAAAGAAAAAGTGAACATAATTTTTTTTTTTTCATTTTAAAGGTGAGACGTTCCACACAGAAATAATAAATCTGCCCCTTACAATAACTTTTCTGAAGCAGTGAAATGTAAGTACAAGACCATTAGGTTAGCAAATCATACCACCAATATACCAGGATCACAACTGTGATTTTCCTCAGAAAATCATCAAGATAGTTATGAATTTTAGAAGCTGTGTAGAGTTTCAGCTCAGCTGTAGAGGTCCGGTACAGCCATATATATGAACCAAAACCTCCCATACATAGCAAGGAGGAAGACATAAAAGTTAAACTCAGAGGAACTTTGGACTTTACAAATTTGCCCAAGCTACTTTTGCCACTGTTGAGCTAAATCTGAGACACCAGGGATGACGGATTTCTTTAGCTAGAGGAGGCTCTGAGAAGCCCCTTGTGGTCCTCAGCAGGGCATCTCCCAGGGGGGCTGGTGCAGCCGCTGCACACTGTTAGGCAGATGGAGAGGACACAACATACATGAGGCACTGACCTCCTTCTGGAGGCATGGTGAGCATCACCCTGAAACAGTCTTCAAGAAAAATGGACCTGCAGAACTGTGTTAGACAGAGTTGAGTGTGATAAAAGCCCTACAGAGTCCTACACCTGGCTAGGAAGGACTTAACGCAGGAATAAAGAAACTTTGCCTACAGGCCAGGTGATTTAAAGTGGTATAAACCGGGAACCCATGTTGGGGTCATGGGAATTTGAGAGCTATATCCTCATTCTCCATATTGGATGTACTCTAATATTTTATTATCAACATAAATGTATGTGCACTTGAAGTGAGATAAAATAACTGAAATCTGATGAAGCTGCTGAGAACAGCATAAGCAAAATTTATGCCAGTTACTGTGATTTGAGTCTTTGTTCTGCAAAGCTTCAAAACAAGTTAATAGGTACAACCCTATCCAGGAAAGTATATATATGTATATTTACATTCCATTGGTGTTAGCAGCTGTTAAGCAAGCATTTAAAACCTAACACATGGTCGAAAGCTTTACTGAATATGAACTGCAAAATTGAGGCATTATTTACACTAAAAACCTTGGAAAGCCCAACTGTGAATTGGGATATATATGGACAATTCTCCAGTGGGGGATAAATTCTTACCTTCTTTCTCATGTTAAATAGCAATTTATTCTACCCAATGACTGATTCAAGTGGGTATCAAAAATAGGTCCAAATGGTCTAACATACCTGTACTCCAAACCAGGATTTTGCACGAAATATTTTGTAAGACCCAAAATCTCTAAGGTTTAAAGCAAATTTTGAATATAAGAACATAACAAATACATGTTAGAAGGAATCTTAGATCTACAGTTGTCATTCCTTAGTTACATGAAAAATTCAGAAAGCTTTTACATTTTTAACAAAACTTTATTGTTGCAAAATTTCTTCCAAGCAAAAAAACCCTCACTTTTTTTCTAATAAAACAAGGCAGCTTCCATTGCCTGAATTCAAACTAAAATTAAACACATTTTTTTTAAAATAAAGCCTGCCATAAAATAAAGGGTATATTTATTAAATGTAGGTGTTAGATAATCAGAATTGTAGAATGGGTACAAGCTGTGCTTTTTCATCCTAGACATTTACACCAATTGATTTCAATTTTCCAGCAAGTGGGGAAAGAGTTCAGTCAAAAAGATATTGTTTAGTGTAAAACTTCATCTTTAAAGCATTTTAATTTAAGAATTTTTGCATTTGCCACAGAGGAGGCAACCCTTAAATGAAAACAGCAGAAATATAAATTTGAATAAGTTGTTAATGGCTGCTTTCCTTTTTTTTTTTTTTTTGTTTTTAGAAAAACCCTTTATTATGTCATAATAATGATTGCTTTCAAGGGCTGCTGTTTGACAGTCCCACACAGTGTAGGAGGGGTGAATGAAAGCTGCTTCTTCTGCCTTCAGGCTGAAGAACACAGCAGACTTGCATGAAAAGCAAGAGCCGAGAGGACACTATATAGCAGTATCTCAGTCATTGCCTAATGATGCTCTGAGTTGTGCTTAGATTTGCTTTTATTTTTCAGAGGTTTTTAATAAAAGTAAGCGTCTATTGCCTTCTAACCCCAATGAGTCATATTTTGTGCTTTTAACTGTTTGCTTCATTTTGACCTGCATTTCAATAAACATGAGGCTTGAAGAATCATTATGTTGTTCAGGCAAAGAGTAAAAAAATCTACTACTAGCCCGGACTTCTCCTCCCCTGCAGACAGCCTACACAAACTCATGGACACTATTATCACATATATTATTTAAACCTCAGTTACATTTCTGAGGCCTGACCACCACTGCCACTGACTTATGGCAGTTTACATAGGCAACACTCTGGTCCCTTGCTGACAGGCTAGCAGAGTCCATGAAATCCTGTGCAGTGGTTCAGCTGTACTGAATTGCACCTGAAAATACAGTATGTGGATAGATTTAAGTGTCAGTGTCCAGTCTTTCAACAACAGCTTGTGCACACATTTAATTTTATGCACGTAAGCAAAGCCATGGTTTAATCTGGAGCAAACTAAGTGCCTTAGTTTGTTCTCCTGCCATTTATACTGATAGTATTTCTGTTAAATGATCCACTCCATTACTTATTTATGCTCTGAAAACATTATCTGTTACTATTTTTAAAAGCTGCAGCTTACACTTACACAAAGCAGGAGTCTGATCCAGCTCCCACGAAGGTCGCTGTATCTGTGTTACTATTGCTATTGCAGGCAAGAACTGAGATTTTTACCAGCCGAATTCACACAGGTTGAGTGTTAGCACACCTGCTGTGTTCAGACTGCAGCCCTAAAGCACCTCTGTACCAGCCCTGTCACATCCACCCTCCAGCTTAATTATTGTCTTCCCCACTGCCCGTGGAAGTACGTTGCCCTGCATCAGCAGTGCAGGACTTTGGTATTCCTATGCCTCTTTTCTTCTAACCATGAAATGCAGTGGAAGCAAAGAGTGGAAAGTGTGGGGGGGGTAAAGCAGAAGGGTAAGTAGGGCACTTGAGTGAGAACTTTAGCCGCTCTTTCTTGCAGCTCAGCATTTTACAGGTTGCAACAGTTCTCCTCCTTCTACCTGACCAGCAGCCCAGAGTACCCTTATCTTGGAGCTTTTCAATACTCTGAAGCGTGGAAGACAATCCTGCTGGAACACCACTGCCTGGCAGGGATTCTGGCAGGATTCATCCACCCTGCAACACCTCTAGGTTAGAAGCACACTGTGATGGGACTGAATCAGGCTGGAAGCATGACATTAACTGCAATGGACTGAAAAGCCTTTGTCATGAGCTGTGAAGATCTGATTTTGTTTCTACTTCAACAACGTGGTTCCTCCCAGCAAAGGAGGTTGCTGTCAGAGGAACATGCAGGGTGGAAGGAGGACATTAGCTTGCCTGGTCAAGAAATGCGTGGTGAGAGAGACACTGTGGAAACAGACAAAAGGAGAATCTTGGATAACAACTTCAGAAAAACAAGGCTATCCATTACCAGCACTGTCATGAAGATAATCCTAGCCAGCATCATCTATACTCAGCACAGGATGCAGTATGACAGACGTCATTGCTGGCTGTAGACACAATGCCTTCCCAAATGAGAGGGGAGTCCACAGACAAGATGTGTGGCTTGTTGTGCCTACTGGCTCACACGACTATTCAAATCAGAAAGAGTATTACCCATCTTTCCAGTGAATCACGGTGTTCCCACAGAAACATTAGACTTAGAGCCAAGTCTATCATAGCCACATAGTCTAAAGTTTTATATACAGCCTACATGAAAAAGGAAGCAGATACACTTTTACCTGTGAGGTGGTGCTCAAGGGACACAAAATCATTTCAGCTATTCATTCCTGCTGTGTTTTCTATGTCCGTGTTTTTCAGATGGCTGAATGGGTGCTGTTTGTTGTCCCACAACAAAATCAGCAGCACCAGTCTCAATATAACCTGCGTAAGTGAGACCCACTGGGGAACTTAAACGCTTTCTACAGACCTACCAGCAAGTTAACCTGCATGCACATGACACTGGAGGGTGGAGGACTAGTTCATGCTCCAAAACCCCTGTGACTTGTGGTCTACAGATATATTGCCAGAAGTCCCTAGGGGCTAATGTAACAAGTGGAGCTTATTGTGCCTAACCTGTTTGGATTTCTTTCTGTGCAGATAACAGGTATGGCCTTCTTGTGTCCACTCTGTAGGACCTCCAAACACGCTCACCCCTCTGCCTAGTACCTGCCTTACCTTGTTTGGTTGTGGGTTTGTTGTTTTGGTTTGATTTGGTTTTATTCTCCTTACCTTATTCTTAATTAGGATGTCCTCTATGCAGAGTGCAGCTCACCTTATATTTCTATTCTGAGAGCAACCCCAATACAGAGCCATACAGTGGATATCAGCCACTTGAACATGTAGGTTAGCTGAACATTTTCAGGCCTTTTCGCAGGGTGGTATTCCTACGATCCTGCTCCATCCGTGCTGGGATCTCTGTAGAATACAGATGGTGGAGTCTGCTGGGAGAGACAGTATGCTTAAAGAGATGTGGTCTTCTGTGTCACTGATTTTCCAGTCCCTGAACCTTTACCTCTGCTTTGGACAGCCAGACTTGGTAAAGTCTGGAGCTGCTACCCAGACTCACAGCTGCTATCCTGCCACACTGGTATCCTGACTTTGATGGCATTAGTGCAAAGTAACAAACACAGGGAAAAAGTATTCAAACATTTTTAGGCTGACAGATGCTAGTTATCATCAATGACTCTAATGACTTGGAGTCATTGAGAATTGCTGTTTGAAACAGATATGTATAAATCTACAGGTGATAATCCCTTTTGTAATTTGTGACAACTAGAAAAATTTTAAATAAAGGAAACTTGGATGACCACATGACTGAAATGGATGTCAAACAAAGCAGACTAGGACCGTCCGAAGTGGAAAAGGGAAGGCTGAGGCAGAACATATTAAAAATGTTAAAGGAACATAATATAAAACTATCAATATAAAATAATAGTCTTAAATATATAATTTTTAAATTATGCAGAAATAGAGAATAAGGAATGATTATTCACTATTTCTCACAATAACAGAACAACTCAACACCAAATGAAACTGTCAGGTAACAGGTTGAAAACAAGACAAAGAAATTAAGCTCTTCAGTTTTACTACAATGTCTAATCTGCCTTTGTTGACACTTCAAAATTGAGTGAGAGATGATGCATAAGAAAATCAGCCTTAACAGCTATGTATTGTCACAGGAAAGAGCAACTGAAAATGTCATTAAGAAGGAATGTGTGAGACATCTTTACTGTCCTTTGTAAGACATGGCATGAAAACCAGGGGAGGTATTTTTCACCATTATTTAATAGAAGGTATCTTCATCTTCAGAGAATCAGTATTTTCTCTTCTGCATGTGCTGCTAGTCATATCAGCAAAGTAATTATTTTCCAAACAACTATTTCATTAAGTAATATTGATAATACCTACAAAAGGAGCTGAAAAATCCACCCTCTGGCTTAGAAACAAGCTGTGCCCTGGCCGCTGTAAAGGCACATGCATTAGAGAAGGAAGCCTTTCATCCTGCTCCCAGCACTCCCAGCAAAGGGTAGATACCTCATTCAGCTTGGTGAATGCCCAGCTGACACAGGAGGGATGGAGCTCTGTCACAGAGAGTGCAAGCTTCACCAACTGGCAAAAGTTACTGAAAGTGGAGAGTGGGAGAGATTTAAGGCAAAAAAAGTGACGTTATCTGATAAAGTTCTGGAGAACCATTTGACAATAAAGGCCAGAGGACCAAAATTATTTTGAATTGGACAGCATAGGGTCTTTTTATACACAGAGCAATATAACACTGTGAAACATCATGCCCTTATTATTATTAAACCAGTATTTATGTCAGCACAAATTGGTTCTACCAAAATCATTAGAAAAATGCAATATAAAAATGATACTTATGTTCTTATTACTCTTCAGTATGTCATAACAGAAAAGTAATTTCTGGGAATAAATAATAAGAAAATGATATCAAAGTATACAATAAAATAATCTCTTTTACACTTTGGGGACTGTAAATAGCTCTCAGAATAAAATTGCCAAGCTCCTGGATGTCAGTGAAAAATCTATACTAGCTCAAGCTAAGTGAACTATTCCAATCGCATTGCACTGGTAGAACTTTGTATCTTGCTGTCGGAAGTCCTTAATAGAGTAACAGCCTCGTCAGCTGCCTATCAGACACATACACCTTGTTGGTGGCATATATATTACCATGGTTAGAGCACAACAACGTAAAGCACAGTCCCTATGGGAAATTATCCCCGTCCATTCCACTAGCTACAGAAATGGTTTTGTGAGGAAGCAATGGGTAGCAAGTGATAAAGACAACAGAGATTGTTCTAGGTATCCTAAAGGTGAAAGGAAAAGGTGTAGACTATACTCAGAAAAGAGGAATAGGATATCAGTTTCAGTATCCGGAATGAAGGCAACTACAGCATGAAAACAGCAGAGTTTGTTGAGTTAAAACAAGTGGAGAGTGAAGTGGTAAATGCTAAAAATGGTCATATGTATGCCAAAAAATGTAAAGAAATTGCCATGGAGTTAAAGCCCACATTCAGTTAAAAGAGGAGATAGCAGTAAGGCATTGTCAGCAGGAGATAGAAGACCAAGCTTCTTCTCTTTGGTTGGTTTTATACATTTTTCCTCCTTCACTGGCAGGTAGGATGAGTCTTGTTATTACACAGAGATGAGGACACTGAAGGTAAAAGTGTGCCCTGTTTCACAATCAATAAAGTTACCAACTTCAGTAGAATCAAATTTTACTCAAGGTCCTCAAAATGCATGAAAAGATTTCAAACCAAGGGCTGTTTCTTGCTTTTGTTTTAAAACCCAAGATGTTGCAGCTAAATTAATTTTAAGCTTAGTAGACAAAACACAGGGCAATTTCACTTAAATTGGATTATAATATAATGTATGGAAGCTCTGTCAGCATCATAACCATAGCATGTTTTGCCGCTGCCCTAGGTAAAAACACAGAGTAGACTTTTTTCCTCTTGGATTACAGAGAATAAAACTAGCTGAATACCACATCTTGCATCTGCTATCATGAAATATTTAATATGTTGCTTGCAGACTTTTATTTATGGGAAACAAAATTGTCCTGGTTTCAGCGGGGATAGAGTTAAATTTCTTTGCAGTAGCTAGTATGGGGCTGTGTTTTGGACTTGTGCTGGAAACAGTGTTGATAATGTGGAGATGTTTTAGTTGTTGCTAAGTAGCACTTACACTGGTCAAGGACTTTTTCAGCTCCCCGTGCTCTGCTGGGTGCACAAGAAGCTGGGAGGGGACACAGCTGGGACAACTGACCCCAACTGACCAAAGGGATATTCCATACCATATGATGCCATGCTCAGTATATAAAGCTGGGGGAAGAAGGAGGAAGGGGGAGACATTCAGAGTTATGGCATTTGTCTATTCAAGTAACCATTACGTGTGATGAAGCCCTGCTTTCCTGGAGATGGCTGAACACCTGCCTGCCCATGGGAAGTAGTGAATGAATTCCTTGTTTTGCTTTGCTTCTGTGCACAGCTTTTGCTTTCCCTATTAAACTGTCTTTATCTCAACTCTCGAGTTCCTTCACTTTTACTCTTCTGATTCTCTCCCCCATCCCACCAGGGGGGAGTAAGTGAGCAGCTGCGTGGTGGTTGGTTGCTGGCTGGGGCTAAACCACGACAGTCCTTTTTGGCACCCAACATGGGGCACGATGGGTTTGAGATAAGGACAGATTTGATTGGAATGTGCTAGATGGAATTTATAGTGGTTATTGCTGTTTAGCTATTAATTGGCAGGCTTCTGTGCTTGCTATGTCTGCCTTACTGTATATATAAACACTGTATGCCTTAAAGTCTAGTGCTTGTTAGTGGCTGCTTTTTACTTTCTTCTTTTCTTTCCCATTTATATATACATATTTACTAATTTCTATATAAAGAATCCTATGTAAAAAGTAAGTGAAGAAAATTTGGGACAGGAAGAGGGGAAGGTTTCTGCAGGGACTTTTTTTTCCCTCAAGCAAAAAGAAAAAGACTTTAAATGTGTAATCAAAACAAGTCTGGGGCAGGCAGAAAGAAGCAAAAGACTGAGAAGGGAATGCTGTTTTGCTTCTGAAAGGACAGTCAGACAATAGTGAGGAAACAAGAAATGGCGACGCGTCACTATCATTGTCATGCCTCCCACCATTTTTAAGTTTTACAGATTTTTTTTTAGTGCAAAAAAAGAGGGGATAATCCAAGGCATTCTTGGACTTTACTCAAAAAGTCAGTATAGTGCAAGTCCATTAAAACTACAGTACATGAAACATTATGAATGTAACTCAGACTGTTCCAAGCCTGCTGCAAAACCATGTAAACACACTTAAGCAAATTATACTTCAAAAATGTTATTGGTGCTCCCTAGCAACAGTATTAATTGCCTAACATAAACTAAACTCACTGCAAAATCCTAACAAACCAGGTTGTTATTTAAGTACAAAAGAAATTTCAGCTAAAACTCTAGAAGAGCATGCCAGTCAATAATACAATAGAACATCTTGTGTCACGGAAGTCACTACTACTGGGCAGCATACAAAGAATAATATATATATATAAACTTTCCATACATTGAGTAAATTAAAATGTGTGTTAATGCTGCAATGAATCAATTCACTTCCATTTCAAATGTACCTCAGATGTCAGATTTCAGTGATTTATTCTGGTACATTTGATTCCTTTTGAGACTGCTTGGATTCAGCCTTTAGCTAGCAACAAAACTGCTCAAATTTGGGTAAATATCAACATCCTCCCCCACTGGCAACTTTCCTCCACTGTCTCCACAGCAGGGACAAACAACATATCTCTTTGCGAGCTGATGAAAAAGCCATCAAAGATGTTACTTCAGGATTCAATCAGGTGTCCATTTTATTTAGATAATGGAGAAGATCACAGTCAGTTTGATGTAGAAAGAATTTGCTGAAAAGTGCTAAGGGGTACAACAAAGAAATTAATGTCAAGATGTCTACTGACATGGTAAAAGTATTCACTGTGAAAAGTTTTGTTTATTATTATATTTGTGTCCAGACTAAAATATTTAACTCTCTAAAGCTCAATAATACAACTGAATTTTAACACTCTCCTTGTAATCCTTGTTTTTACCGTAGTTTTAATTGTGAAAGTATCTTCTTAGTTTTACCCTTTTGCCCATTTATTCACCAAAAAGCTTCTTTGTAGTCCACTTTTCTAAGCTCCCAATCCTATTGTAGCACTCCCAGAGCTCTGGCCAGAGCTGGCTTCACTGGCAGCCTGGGGGAACAGCCAGGAACTCTACCAGGAGTGCTTGAAAAACAGATAAGGCACCCAGTCAGTGTGAGAAAAGAAGCTTCTTCCTCAGGTTCTAAACCTGACCCAACTTTTGGTCCCAACTCCGGGCTTCTGAGAAGACCCCCCATTTTTTAAAGTCACTTCTAACTACATCCTTGGTTTCTTTTCTATTAATACCAGATCAGCTTACTATTAAATCAAATCACAGTACAAATATGATAGCTAGGTACGAGGACACACTACATTTCCTTTGGATTAGCCAGAACACACTGTACAGTTTTTAGCTGGCTCTGTGTCAGCTGCATGAAGACAGTTACATGATTCAGCAGAAGGTGTGATGGGATGAAGTTACCCCTTCAAAACTTTTATATGAGTTTGAACTGACAGAGTAAGCTTGTACTAATTCAGTGCTGTACATCATGTGAAGACAGCATCTCAGATCTGGTATTTGAAACCCTAAACTGAACTTACACACTTCCACGAAAACATTCAGCCACCTAGGTCTCAATCTGCAGGGCATGCCAGAGCCTTTCACTGGTGACAAATGGCAGTAGTGAGAACAGCTGTGTGAGGTGTGACCAGGTGGACGATCTGCTCAGCATAGTGGCTGAGCTACAAGAGGCAGCAGAAAGGTTAAGGAACATCAGAGAGTCTGCTTTGCCCTCACTGAGAGAGAAACAGGAACAGCCACCAGAAAAAAAAACCAAGATCAAGGGGGTCCTGTATCCTTCCCCACCAGGCTGAAGGCAGTAGCTTAAAGGAAAGGAGTGAATGGAGGCAAGTCCGTGCTTTGGGTGGCACATGAACCCCCTCCTTGCCCACCTTGCCTTCCCGGGTGCGTCTGTAAAACAGGTATGAGGCTCTGGATGTGGAAAGCCAGTCAATGGATTATGTGGATGATGATCCATCTGCACCAAAGGTGTCACCAAGGTTGGAAAGGCCTACCCCCGTATCATGACAACCCCCATGAGGAAGAAAAGACAGATTATAGTTGTAGGTGACCCCCTTCTGAGAGGAACAGAGGGTCCAATATGCTGGACAGACCCTCCTCTTAGGGAAGTCTGCTGCTTCCCTGGGGCCCGGGTTAAGGACATCGCTAGGAAACTTCCTAGCCAGGTACAGCCCTCACACTATTACCCATTACTGCTCTTCCACATGGATGAAAATGAAGCTTCAATGTGTAGTCCATGGGCGATCAAAAGAGACTTCAGGGCCCAGGGGCCATTGGTAAGGGAATCTGGAGCACAGGTTATTTTTATCTCTCCCGTTCCAGCCTATTAATGCATGGCT
Organism: Phalacrocorax carbo; assembly: GCF_963921805.1. NCBI lineage: Eukaryota > Metazoa > Chordata > Aves > Suliformes > Phalacrocoracidae > Phalacrocorax > Phalacrocorax carbo. Next base: position 192,331,927 of record NC_087513.1, on the reverse strand, counting down.
CCGTGGCTGGTGTCATCTCCACAATTTTGGGGTTGTTCTGAATGGGATGGTCTACACAGCACCAGGCTTGCTGCCATCATATGGGATTCACCTTTCTCAAAGGGGAAGAGGGTCTTTACTCACAAGCTAGTGGAGCTCATTGACAGAGCTTTAAACTAGACTTGAAGGAGGAGGGGAATAATACCAGGCTTGGTCATGACAAGCTGTGGGATGACACAGCAAGGTTAGAGGGACATGATATTAGTGAAAGCCCTCAGCCTGTTACTCTGAGATGTGCTGGGTACACTGGAGCACCCCTGAAGTGTAACAGAGGTAAGCCAGGGGCTTCTGAAGTATTAGGAGCCAAGAGGGAAACACCAGTGAAGGTGAATGAATCAACACCTGCTGGTCAAACTGAAGGGCAAGAAGGAAATGCACAGGCAGTGGAAGCAAGGACAGGGATTCTGGGAAGAGTATAGGGACGCAGACCAGTCATGTAAGGACAGGGTCAGGAAGGCCAAGGTGCAGCTGGAGCTGAATTTGGCAATGGGTACAAAGAATAATCAGGGATTCTACAATCCAGAAAAGGAAGGTCAGAGAAAGTGCACCCCTCTAATGCACATGACTGACAAAATGGTAACTACAGACAAGGAGAAAGCTGAGGTACTCAACAACTTCTTTCCCTCAGTCTCCACCTCTCTTCCCAAACTTCTCAAGTGGATGAACCACAAGACAGGGACTGGGGGAGGAAAGTCCCTCCTACTGTAAGAGGAACCTGAATGTAAATAAGTCTATGGGACCTGATGAGATGCATCCCAGCGTCCTATGGAATTGGCTGATGTAGTTGACAAGCCATGCTCAAAGGCTCCAGGTGAAGTCTCTGATGACTGGAAAAAGGGAAACATTTTTAAAAAGGGTAGAAAGGGGGACCCTGAGAACCACCAACCTGTCAGCATCACTTCTGTGCCTGGGAAAATCATGGAACAGATCCTCCTAGAAGCTCTGCTAAGGCACATGGAGGACAGGGAACTCAATCAAGGCAGCCAGTATGGCTTCACTAAGGACAAAGCCTGCCTGACCAACCTAGTGGTCTTCTATGATAGAGTGACTACATCAGTGGACAAGGGAAGAGTTACGAATGTCATCTCTCTGGACTTCTGTGAGGCCTTTGACATGGTACCCCACAACATCCTTCTCTCTAATTTGGAGAGATATGTATTTGATGGGTGGACTGTTTGGTGGATGAGGAATTGGTTGGATGGTTTTATCCGGAGGGCAGTGGTCAACAGCTCAATGTCCAGATGGAGATAAGTGACAAGTGGTGTCCCTCAAGGTCTCTGTTGGGACCAGTACTGTTTAATGTTTAATGGCTTTTAGACCCCTGGGTTCTCCAGTAACCAAGCCCCTGGCCTGGGTCTGTCTGGTAGCTCATCTCCCAGACCTCTTATCCTTCTTGCTGTCGGTCTGGCTTGAAGTTCACATATGAGTTATCTGTATTTATACTCACACACACACAGAGAAGATTGAAGTTCCCTAGGGAAATGCCCTTCTCTGCTTGCTGGTGCTTATATTTCCCATATACAAACACCCACTGAGCAGAGATCCCATCACCTCAGTCAGTCCTTAATCACAGCACCTAACAGATTTCTATTTGGGGAGCGTAGTGGTCAATGGCTCAATGTCCAGATAGAGACCGGTGACGAGTGGTATCCCTCAGGGGTCCGTACTGGGACCAGTACTGTTTAATGTCTTGATCAGTGACACAGACAGTGGGATTGAGTGCACCCTCAGCAAGTTTGCTGATGACACCAAGCTGAGCAGTGCAGCTGACACTCAAGAAGGATGGGATGTCATCCATCCAGAGATACCTGGATAAGCTGGAGAAGTGAGCCCATGTGAACCTCATGAGGTTCCACGAGGTCAAGTGCAGGGTCCTACACATGGGCTGGGGCAATCCCCAATATCAGTACAGGCTGGGGGATGGAGGGATTGAGAGCAGCTCTGCTGAGAAGAACTTGGGGATACTGGTGGATAAAAAGCCAGACATGAGCCAACAATTTGCACTTGTAGCCCAGAAAGCCAACCATATCCTGGTTCTTCATCAAAAGCAGCATGGCCAGCAGGTTGAGGGAGGTGATTCTGCCCCTCTCTTCTGCTCTGGTGAGACCCCACCTATATTCTCACCACCTCACTAGTCTCACCACATCCAGCTCTGGCACCCTCATCACAGGAAAGACATGGACCTGTGAGAGACAGTCCAGAGGAGAGCCACAAAAATGATCCAAGAAGAGAAGGCTGCAGGGAGACTCTACTGCAGCCTTTCAGTACTTAAAGGGGGCTTGTGAGAAAGATGGGGACAGACTTTTTAGCAATGCCTGTTGCCATAGGACAAGGATTAAACGTTTTAAACTAAAATAGGGAAGATTTAGACTGGATATAAGGAAAAATATTTTTACAGTGAGGGTGGTGAAACACTGGAACAGGTTGCTCAGAGAGGTTGTGGAGGCCCCATCCCTGGAAACATTCAAGGCCAGGTTGGATGTAGCTCTGAGCAGCCTTGTTCACTGCTGAGGCATTTGCACTAGATGACCTTCAATGGTCCCTTTGAACCGAAACTATTCTATGATTCCATGATTCTAGTAAAACACAGCATCCGTAGCCCCCGAAACATAGTCTAGATGTTGGGAAAGAACCTATTTGTTTTACACCTGCATAAAGCACAGGCTAGCACTGAAGACACCCCAAATAAGGCTCATTCTAGAAAAGAGGAGGGCTGTTTTGTACACATATACTTTGGGGATATTTTCTTTCCTTTTGTGCAATGCTCTCTGATATTGTATAGGTGTTTGTGAAAGTCCTTGTACCATAACCACACATATCTGAGACTACCCATTTGTAGACAGGTCCACATGAGGTCCAGGTGTGGCATTAAGCATATAAACACCAATTTGCAGGACTGGGACTTCTGTGATATATTGACAAGTAATGAGGACGTTATGAAGGGTGAGGGAAACAGGCGGTGAAAAGATGGAAGTTATAAAGATTCAATATTGTGAATTTATCAAAAACATATGTAGGAAGTTTTATAAGTGTTAATGAATTATCATTGGCTAGAACAAACAGATGCATTCATTGTAACAGAAGTTGCTTGGAGAACAAGACAGTCATCCCAAGATGGGGACTCAGGTATTTCTGCCTCCTGTGGCTGGGAATACAGACAAACTACCAGGCTGTGTTAATGGAGGTGCATGGATGGATACATCCCTTTTATGATCAATAGAACATTTATCCCTGGTTATTATAATTTGGAAATTATTGTAAAAATTATATTAAAACTGCTCTGATTTGGGGCTCCTGAAAATCTATGTATTTACTCGCAATGTTTACAGTGAATTTGCTTTAACGTTAATTCAGGAAAAACTTGTTATTTCTACAGAAATGTGGCAAAGGCTGGGGTTTCATCAGATATTTTCCTTCACATCCACATTTTGACCTGTTTGACTATTCATTTAGGATTCCCAGGCCTTTTTATTATTTGTGTAATCCTGCATGGGAGCTGCTATCTACAGGTTTTGAATTTATTATCTTAGGCTGTACAAAAGGGCCATAAGATAACCTCCTCCCCTACCATTCTGTTACAGCTGATAGTGACTTTAAACATTCTAATAATGGAAAAGATCAGAGCCAGCTGAGCTAACTGTTAGCTTTTTTAAAGAGTATATACTAGTACTGCAACAACCCAGACCCAGGAATGGAAGAGGAAAAGAGAATAGCTGGTGGGGAGGAGAGCAGGGAGAAATCAGGGGAGAAGGCAGGCAGAAAATCCCTTTAATATAACACTGCACTTTGGAAAATCAACCAAAGTCTAAAATGAGAAAAGGAAAATTCAAAACAACTCTAAAATGTGAAGCTATTTCAAGCCAAACAGTGCCTTGGAAGGCATTCCAACACAACTCACGCTGATAGTGACTAAGGCAGGACTAGATGTAAGCTTCCCTGCAGCTACACTTGTCCTGTATCATATGCTTCAAGGTCAGCTGTGAGTGTCACAAAGTGCACGTGTCTCCTTCAAACAATGTGCCCTGTTTTATAACTTACTGCACACATTTTTTATTTATCTCTCTGTAAATGAGAGAGATGGTTATGACAGAAGAAAATTGTTCAGCAGCAGTGAAGGTCAGGAGCTGAACAGATTTGTTTAACAAACCGTCTCAGTACCATCTTTTTAATCCTCTGAGAGAGGAGCAGAGCAGAAGTGCTGTTAAAATTCAGTCTACTTCATTATTAATTTGCCTTTTTTCCCCCTATTAACTCATATACTGTAATACCTTCCACTTCTAAGCAACAGCCCCAGGCAAATCCAGGGTCTGGGCTTAAGTGAGAAACGTATAGTTGTCTTACAGGGGCTCTCCAACATGATGAGGCCATTGAGCCTCCAGCTGAAGGAAACAACCACACATTTGCCCATCACCTTTACTCCTGCTGCCCAAACAAACCCTACAGGGAAATGCAGGATGTACCCACAGTATTAAATCCTTTTTCCATTTCAAACTTGGCAACTACTCACTCCTTACATTAATATGTGTATGCAGATGGATGCACACCATCATCTCCCCAACTCTGGAGACAACTAGCATGACTTTAGCACAGTGCAGTCTCATCTGCAGATTTAGTGCAAGCGCAGCTGTTTGTACAATGCACAACACCTGCTGGTACCTATCCTGAGCAAAGCCTGTGTGCATCTGTTGGGATTTAACCAGGACTAGATGAAAAACATTTGGGCAATAGGATTGCATGTGTTAAATTTATTCTTCAATCCACAGAGTAGATCTATGTACATAATAACCCACAAAAGATTGCACAAATACAATGCATACATACATACAACCTGAGAAATGAGTAAAATGTCTCAATTAAAGCATAGAGTAAAACTGACAAGAAAGTTGGAGAAGTGCTGTTGTAAATAGCTAATAGTAAAATAGCATACTGATTGGGTCCATCTAGTGTAACTGCCAGTGCATGTGAGCTAAGAATACCTGAAGCTTTACACTAAACCTCTTCATTCTGCTGAGTCTAGTAATGGAGGTCTGGCAGAAAATAAGACAGCAGAAGTCCCTCAGTGTTCATGGGTTTTCTTGGTGTGGTTATTCAGTGAGGGGCTTTGTTTGCAGGCATTAAGAGCTCCTGAGAAGGACAAATGAAGCAGACTCTGGGGGTAGAATTTCTGCTCCACTGATTTCTGGTGCTTTTCTGGTGAAGTCTTTCCAAGCAGCATGGCCTTTCCTCACTGCAGCTGGCTGCCCTATCTACCTGCAAGCTCTGCCTCAAGCCTTCAGTCCTGAGAACATTTCCCCAGGGGACTTTTCTCAGCTTCCCTGGTTTTCAGACTTTTTTGATAGGTGTGCCCTTTGTGAAAAATCCTGTGTGCCATTGGGAAAAAAGAAAACCAAACCACTCAAAAAAAAAAACCCCTACACCCCCCAGTTTTAACAGAATTTTCCTTAGCTGATTTCTGGAGAGCAGGAATCCTTACTACAACTAGGGCCACAGACCCTGAGAGGTAGAAAGCAAAGCTTTTCTTCTCAAGGCATCCATCAGGACACATATAAGTATTAGAGCTCCTACCTGAGAGTACATTATCCATCCTTGCCTGTTTCTTTTTTTGCCCATCCTGAGGGAACTGGGCCCCAACATTTCCTTGCAGCTGAGAGACAGGTAAGCATGTCAGGGTGGGAACCTTCTGTGTGTCTCACCACACTGAACTAGACACTTACATGATGTATGACCTGTGGTACTCACTGTCCAAAACCTCCTCCCCAGCTCATGCACCTGCTTTTTCCTTGTGGGTGCTGGTGGCCTGCTCATTAAAAAACCTGCAAAGACAAATACACCATACATGAAAAAGAAAGTGATGTCACTGACACCCACAGTGCTATACAATGCTCTAATGTTAGACCGCTCACTTCAGTGATCGGTAGATGTCATACTCAGGAACCCTGAGAACCATGTCCTCTGCCTGCTGGGAAAAAGCCACAGTCACCAACAAAGAGCATCTCCTCCTCCCTCATGTTAGTACTGGCACGCAGCTATCTTGCGGCACACCTGCAGAAAATCTTTCCAAAGTTGACATAAAATATGGCTACCTTTCCAGAACAAGCTATTTCTACTCTTTCCCCGGGCATGCTGTAAAATCCATGCACCAAAATTCATGTTACAGGCTAGAAAGGATTCAGAAGCTGAAAACAAGTTTTTTTTGTTGTTCAGGAAGCCTGACATGAACTCTTACAACCACCCTCTTTTTTATAGTCATGGATTCACTTCAGAGTCTGAGTGGTATTGTTATTTTTTCAATGTTTCTACTTAATTACTGCTTTTGATTTAGTTCTCTGTTTTTTAACTAGTCATCACACCTGATGATGACTTCAGATATTTTCAAGTTGAATTTCATCTTACTATCTTCATTAACTAAACTTCTGATTACTAAATTGGTAGCAGTTATGTAGGACTGATAAGAAAGTAAGAGGCGTAAATCTTTCTAAAACTAGTCGCAGAATGAAAAGTCTTTCTTAGGGACTGTTGGAAGCTGTTTTTTATGCCTTGTTAGAAAAGATGCAGTGGCCTTTTGACACACAAAAAAAGTCTCATTAAAACTCAGGCATCAGTGAACTCTCTTGATCAGGATTGATTTCTATTTCATTGTGTTGCACTTAATTAAGGAAAAAGAAGCAGTATTGGAGTAAAGTAGTCAAGGTTTATTCATTTAAATACAATAATATCTGCTCAATCAAGAGACCTCACAGAACAGCTTTTTGTTCTGATTAAGATATATACCTGGTTAAAGGTTTCAAACCAATTCCTACTCAAATCAATGGGAGCTTTCTCCACCAGCTTCAATGGTTGTTGATTAAGCCTGAAGAGAGGCTTCTCTTTCATATATGAAAGTGTTCCCAGATCGCTCTGGTTTTTGGACGTAAATTACTAGTTCAAACAGGAGAAGGAGGAGCCTGAGATAAGACATGGCCTTATTTCTGAGTTAGTAAATTTTTGCAAAGAGGCAGAGGTCAGGAGTTATCTCTAAGAATCTCTGCATAAGACCCATTTATTTAAGTCAGTGTACTTAGCTGTGAATTACAGGTGTACACATAAGCGTTCACAAAATAACCAGAAGGGTGGCTTTTTTTCTGTTTGAGAGTGCATTTAAAGAAATAAATAACGTGGGCTAATTAATAAGAGCAGAGGTCTGAAAGATTACAAAAGGTTTGGTTTGGTTTTCAGAAGTGCTGGTGAAATGAAGTACCACTGGAGAACTATCACACTAAATTTCCCCAAAAGCATTGTTATCCCCTGTAAGAATACCTGAAAAATAGATAATTTTAAGGAATATTTGAAGAGTTTTGGACAAGACAGTAAAAAAGATATCTGAAGAGAACTACATTGATATTAGAAAAGAAAGGAAGTACCAGTAGCTCTTTAGTATCACAGAGACTGCATGTGCAACACATTTACAGGTGTCACAATGAACTGGGATTGCTTCAGAATTTAGTAGCACTGTGGCCTTTTAAAATTATTGTTTTGCTTCATTAATTTCCCTATAAAATTTCTTAGTCAAATGGATGAACTGGAATTCATATAAAGATTAATTAAAAAAAATTAACAAATACCTAACCCACAAACATTTAAAAGTAGTTAGAAAGCTAATCATTGTTTAACTCATTAACCTCTGGTGACTTAATGGTCTGGTCTGTAGATCCATCCCCTTCAAAAAGATACATGTCTTTCAACGTTTAAAAGAATATATATATATATTATTTTTTTTTTTAAGGAGTATTTAAATTCTAAAGCAGTTAGAGGCCAAACTGTAACATTTAAGAACCAAACTAGCTAGACTAAAATCTATATGAATCTACAGGAAGGTCAGATGAGATATGAGACGGAATCTACAATTATACCTGGCTTAAATTACTGGACAACCACATTCTTTAGGAGATAACTCGGGCGTATTGCATGGCCCATTGAAAAGCTGTATTCGGAGAGAAAAATCTGGACATAAAACCAACAATTATCCACAGCCAAGAAAATTTTAACTGTCAGTGCACTGCCAACAAAGGCAAAGAGGGAGAAGCTAACAAACTTTTTAGCTGTCTTTAAAATGTGAATTCTTATTGCCTTTTGCATGGTCAAGTAGGCACCCTACTCCTGATTTTACAGCATTTCACAACTTGTGGAGTAGCAAATGAGTGCTGGTAAGGTTGAAAACTGGAGGTTGTCTTGTAAATGAGCTTAGCAGGAAAGAGGAGAAAAACCATAGCAAAAGCCATCTTTAAGAACTCAAGAATGAAACCTGGTGGAACTCCTGTGTCTGCACTGATCTGAGCAGAGCAGGTGCATTTCAGACCATTGAGGGGGGATTTAATGGACCCTTAAGTTTGCCAGTGTTACTGAATAGATGGTTTGGTTTCTCAAAGGGATTTTGAAAGGAAATTAACAGCAGCAGCCTTCAGTAGGCTGAGTTATGAGCTATTAACTGGTCTGAAATTTGATCCAATTTGATGCCTTATGCCTGTGTCCTAACTCTAAATTCGCCATGCTGGATTCCTTCTACTTGTATTCTGTGAAAGACAGAAGCCCATATTTCTACTACAAAGTCATTGTGTGCCGGAACATGGGGGCTAGGTTGCAACCTGCCAAAGTGGAGTTTGAAGCTGATGGTAGTGTGACCGTGACAGTATGTGACAGTCATCATCTTTAATAATGTCATCTGAGCCTTCCTAGAACTCAGAGCTTCTGCCAAAGCATTCTAATCACTGGACTACACTCTCTGTCGCTTGATTTCTCTACCTCCATGAATGCTACATTCTTTCCTGCACTTTGACCCAACATTAAGAGCTTCAGTAGAAGATGTCACGATGTAACCTTTTGTTTGGTTGTTTGTACATATTCTTCAGAGGAAAGAAATTTGACATTGGATTTGTCATCATAAAAATAATTAAACTGAAGTTTCGCATGTGGTGGGAAGCTGCTAGTACCACTAAAGTGCTAGAAAACTCATAAAATTATAAGAAATGAGCTATTATTAAATTTTGTCAGGATACAGGCTGCCAGTACATCCACTGGTACACCTACACCATGTGTCTCTGACAAGCTTCAAGATCCCAAAATGGATTACAAAGAATGAGGAATCTAACTACTAAGACCAGGTAGGTCTGTACATACATGAGGAAAGGACATCTGAAAACTTTCAGATTTGAAGGGAAGAACTACTGACTTTTAGAGACCTTCTGTGTAAACCAGTTAATGAGTGGGAGGATTTTAGCTTGGAATTTTGGACTTTGGATCTACAGTCCACCTAAATCCTATTCTGGATTTGTCCTGAAATTGCTAAATGCCACATCTCTTTGCGTATGTTCTTTCTCTAGCTGATCTTTCTTAATTCAGACTGTACCCAGTGTTTCAGTGAGTATCAAATGTCACAATGTTAATGTATCCCACCATTGTGTATGCTCATGCTTTTGAATGGAGAATTAATTTGAACACTGAATATCTTAAAGAATGCCAAGGAAGTCTTGCATAATGCCAGATTCAAGTGTATTAGTGGACTATGGCAAGAAGAAACATTCTTGGCATCTCAGTTTTGATCCCCTTGAGTAAGCCCTGTTTGCTTTTAACCATTTCTTAGAAAATGTAAAACTTTCACTTCTCTGACAAAATAAGCAGAAATTACTGTAACCTTTAGTTAAATATAGCACATCTGCATTCCTACAATTTTCATACTTATTCCTATTAATTTTGTCCCTCCAATATTCCTATCAGAATGAATTTTAAAGTTGAAAGCATCATTCCTGTTATTGCATATATTATTAGAGTGCCTGTGGGCATATCAGCCCAACATTTTTACAGTGCACAGTGCTGCACAAAGAGAAAACAAGAATGAAATCTCTGTTTCAAAAAGATTGTTATCCAGGTAAAACAGAAAAAACCGACCAAATTCTACAGTGGATTAGTACAGACGAGTCAGCACAAAACCAGTTAGTAACCTTTTTTCTTGTTTCTGCAGATCCAGAATTGTTCCCTAGTGTTTTGTCTGTCTTTCTGAGTGCACCCTTTGAAGTGTTAGTCCTCAGTATACTTACCTGCCTGCAATGAAGAATTTCAATCCTCCATTCTTACCCCAGAATTAGAAAAAAACACCCAATGACCAAGTATTATTGTCATGTAATTGGCAAATTGAGATTAATAACATTCTTGAAACTTTTTTTTCAAAATTTTGAAATTCTGAACATAAACCAAAATAAGCTGATCCAAGCGTCAGTGAAAATTAAAGGAACAAACAACATGTTCTCACATCTAGACCCACTTCATTTGCTTCGTGATAGGCTGAGCTGGAGATGCTTGAGTTAAAAGAGGAAAATAGATGCAACTGACCTTCTCTGAGTAAGAATAACTTTGTCTCCGTTAGCTTCCCAAAATGTCTGGCATCTCTTCAGGGGTCTGCGACAGCACCAGTTCCTCAGTGCTCCATGTTCTTTGTATAAGGCCCGTGTGTAAACTATTCTTCTGTATAAAGCATCACCATTAAGCAGTTCTGTGTTTACCAGACTAAATGTTTATGTTGCTTGTTCAGCTCAGTGGCTGGTGTAGTGAGCCTTCTCATTGTCAGCTGGTTTGGATATTCAGGTTCACATTTTAGGTGCAAGGCAGCAGGAGCTGAATTCCTGAAGAAGCAGCACTATTTGCTGCCACCTCCCCCAGGGCACTGGCACCTGTGCTCTGGAGTCTTTTGCTCTCTGCTCCTGTCCAAATCAAATGGGTGAATTCAAACCACCTATGCCTATAAATAATTATGCTGTATGCTCCCCTGCTTGAAGAAGAAGACTTTGAAGACTTTGTATTTGAAGAAATGAAGATCAGTGGTCTCAATGTGGAGATGGTGAACAGCAGAAACACCTTTCAGCTGGTGGAAGTTGTGTGCTGAAACTGTTCACTGCCTGTGGCATTTCAGCCCATCACCAGAGCATCCTAACATGCTGTGTTTGTTTGCCTCAGCCATATTCAACAATTTCATATACACCAGGTAATATGCCTTAATAAGCGGGTTTTGCTAAAACTTTGGAGACAAGGGTAAATACCCAACCAAGTTTAGTCAGCAAGAATTGTACTTTGGCTTCATCGTCCTCAACTCCTACTCTCTCTGAGTAACTCATGGAGAATTGGTGCAACAGATTGTGTACAAGCAATCTTTCACTGTACCTCTGGGTTTAGACAGAAACAATGGATCATGCTGTTCACAAAAAGTCTCCTTGTCCAGCTAGACACAATGCTGAATGCAGAGCAAAATCCTTCCTTACCAGAGATGAAAGGGTCAGAGAAAGAGAAAGTCAGTCTGACAGAACCCTCAGGGAAGGAAGAAAAGAGGAAACCAGTCATGGAAGGACCAAAGTGGAAATAGAGCAGATGAGTGGAAAGAAGTCTTCATTCTTACATTTTCAAGGATCTAAATGTTTTTTTCCCTTCCCTAAGATTAATTTCTAAGGTTATTCTCCCATGTCAATCTAACAGCTCCTGATGTTCAGACTGAAAACCATTCCAGAATCAAATGTGCCATAATGGGTTTACATGACATTTTGGGTCCTCTCTGACATATATCATTTATACCACATGCATCATTCATCTTGATTTTGCCAGCAATTTATTTACTGTTCTTACCCCCTTATTATTTGAACAGGACGTCACTGTTTTATTTGCCATCTGTGAGCTCCATATGGTCACAGCTAATGAAAGCAAGTAGTCTAAAAAAGATGACACCATTAAATAACCTTTTTTTGACTAAATACACAGTCTACTTCTTTTAGATTATCCTTGCCATCACTAAATGTCAAGATAGATAGTCTTGCATTATCTGAAGACCTCCAGGTTTGGGCTAGCTGAAAAAAATAGTTGGCTGTCAAATTATAACTCCAGTTAAATTTGCTAAAAACTCTCCAAAGTTAAGTCCTTCTGTATCTTTTATGCTCAGATAAGACACATCAATATCAGCAGCTTTCCCTGAACCTCCAGCTCTATCAGAAACAAAAAGGAAGCTGATGGGCCATCATATTTTATGACTTCTTGCTTTTGAGACTTTAACCCCTCAGTCCACAGAATTTATCTCTGATTCTGTTGTCTCATTTATGAACCCACTTCTCTTGGTGGGACGAGCAGCATGGGAATCTGTTGGTGTCCTCTCAGGCACCACAAACACCACAGTTTCTGAGCAACATAGAGGACTAAGCAACAACAAAACCAGCAACATCTCCCTCTCACTTGTCTGTCTCATCAACATCCTTTGCATTTAGTAGGTGATAAAATATTCATAGGCCTCTCTCTGTAGGTACCTTTCAGACCTATGCCTTCCCCAGAGGAAGACTCAGCACCCAGAATAACACCTGCAAAGTGTCTTGGTGGAGCTCTCCAAGGAAGCCGATTTTTCTGAAAACTCTTGAGAGAAGAGGCTAGGAGTTGCTCCCAATATATTTTTACACTTTAGGGATATAATTAAGGCTGGCTTAAATCTGTGAAATGCCATTAAAGCTCTGGCAGCCAGAGTCGGGGCCTTTTAAGCCAGTGGGTTTCCAAGTTCTATTTTTATAAATGAAGTTGAAATGGACGCCAGCATTATGTGGCTACAGAGCTGCTACTGTACACATGAATAGTGGTTTAGATGATTTGTTAAAATCCCTAGGGTGTTGGATGAAGTTTTAAATATTGTTTTAAAATACATTAACTGAAAATAATTAAATAATGTAATGCTTTTACAACGCAACTAAAAAGGCTATGTAATTACAATGAGGGGTAATATACAATATTTAATTGTGGCCCTGGTGTTCTTTATAATGAAGTTTGAATAATTAGTGGGATGATGACTGAGTACTTATTACTTAGTAAGAGGTTTGTGTTCCATTACACAAAACATCAATCACTGTTTCCCCATGACAGCTGTTATGTCAAAGTCTCTCTTTTTCCTTTTCCTGTGACTCTGTTTGCACGTTTGTAGAGTTCCCCCAATTTTTTATTAAGCTTTTCACTATCTGCCTTGATTGTTTTGACAAGTGAGGCCAAACTCCATTGTGATCTATATAATGTAGTATGAATAACTACTACAAAGGAGATTTATTTTTCCTTTTGATAGAACTCCTTTTATTGAAGGGCATGCTGCAAAAATGGCAGGTTTAACAGATTTTTCAGCATAGCTGTGCATATATGAAGTTTTCATGCTATGCCTATTTATTACAGAACTTAAAAGGCCTTATTCTGTTATCTGCAAAGCCTTTTCACATACCTCTGTTGATGGGTTCTTCCCAAAGTTTCCCCTGCCCTTCAAGAATTGAGGCCATCATCTGACATCACCTGGCCTGATCATCTCAAGGGTTTTGAAACACAGAAACTGAGTGTTGTGTTAGTTTGGTGTTTAATTAGTAGTCAATCCTGAAGAAATTATTTTCTCATCATATTTTTGTTAGCAAAGAGTCTCTTCCCCTCAACACGGCCTGAAGCTTCTCCTGTATCCCTGATAAGTCTGAACTTTAGCACAGTAAGGGCAGGCTATTCGGAAATGAATGGGTTACTTGACTTTCTGACAGTATGGTCCTTCTTTTTGTGGCTGGGCAAAAGGTAAAGAAGTTTTTTAATTTTATTCTTGCTAGGTATGTCTCTGTTAAAGACATGTTAGGGACCAAACCAGAGCTGTTTTAGTGACTGTGGAATAACTGGCACTCTAATGGAAATTGAAAGGTATAAATTGGCTCTTCAAAGGTTGAGTACTACTCAGCATTTCCTGGCTACACCAAGACAGCTTTTCTTCATTCAACTTGTGATATTATCCAAGCCTTGAGGACTGACATTGTGTTTAGGGGGAACATGAAAAATGACAGTGTCTTCTCAGTAAAACTAACATGTAAGATCATAGCATCTCCTTGCTAGCCAGACACTCCAGGGCATCCAACGGATATTGCTGTCAGTTTTCTGTCAGGGTGTTTAATGGCTGAGATCAACAGGCATCCCCTTATACCAGTAAAGGACAAACCACATGTATATGGTATAACAAAAAGCATCTTTATCAGCTGCAACAAGCAATGGCCTACTGTGATTCCTTGTAAGATGCAAAGACACATATTCAGCTTTAGTGACTGGATGTTATACTTAAAGTAGAGGTAAAGAAAAGAGCTGGCTAATTTCTATCTATACTGAACTGACCATAGCAGGGAACCTAGTGACTGTGCTAACCACCACCAACAGCATAAAGGTCATTTCAAGATGCACAGACCTAACAGTGTAACATCATAGCAACATCTTTCTAACAGCAGGAAGAACAAGGGGAAAAGCGCCTTTCCTATAGATACAGACACACTAAATACAGGAAATTGTTCTACCCTTTATCTTTTTCTTCTCTTCTGCTGAAGAAGCAGAAAAACGTTGATTAACATAAGAACTGTTGTGGCTGTTAGATAACACACTTGGTCTGAACTCTGCAACTTTTGGTTTTTTAATCATTTTTATTTCTTCCTTTTGTTTGTGTGTTTTTACTCCACATTCAAGGAACAGTGAAAGACAATCATCTTGTACGAGAAGGTATTTTCATGAGATAAATGAGACATGTAAATATTACCAGCTTGAAGCATAGAGTCAGTCCTGAAAAGATGCTGATCTGCAGTTGCTAGCTTGTTTGAGCTGGGCAAATGAGTAAGGAATCTTCTCTGACAAGCGTTGTTGATTGTGCTCAGATTGATTCATACAGTCAATTTCATTGACTTCAAGCTAACTTTGCAAGGTGCTAAGTGCCCTCAGTTCTTATTGATTTAAAATAGGTTTAAAGCATATGGAATACAGGAAACTAAGGAGATACAAGATGAAGGCAGAACAGACTCAGGAAGAACACTGGAGATGAAATAAAAAAGGAAAGGTTTAAAAAAAGGAAAAAGGGAATAAGGCATAGGGCAGGTTTAGTTTCATCTAACTTTGGTCACCTAAAAGCTAGATGTGTAGCCTGTGTCAATTGTCTAGATTTTCTCCATAGTCATGAAGAGAAAGTGACACCTCCACAGAGGTATTAATTTCACAAATCTTGGAAAACTATTTTAGGAAGGAATGAATCACCCTTCAGGGCATCTGTGTCTCTCCACTGAGTTTAAAGGGAGTTTAAAGGGAATAGTAGGCAAACTTTATCTGGGAGATGAATGGATTCGTTTGAAAGAAAACAAATCAGTTACGAGCAGAGAAGAGCATGCCACTATTCTAAAGATAAACCAATTATAAATTGGTTAGATTTGTTGATTTCTTTTAGGTGTTTTACTGAACTCTAAGGTATAAAAGATCTGAAAGGCTTTTCATAGAGTAACACTAATAACTTCTGTCTCTAGCTCCACTCATTTTTAACCAAATTAACCTAAGTGTTATAAAGTACCTGAATGCCCATATACAGAAAATAAACCAGCTGTTACGTGCTAGAAGCATCTCAAATACAGTCATAAGCATTTACGTTGTCACCATTTAATCCATGGTAGGTGCACCCCATAAGATTGGTAAGTCCTTCATTATAGGCTATAACCATAGAAGACCTGAAGCATCTAAACCAAGATTTTGATGAGACATAATCTTACTTTACAATCTTTAAACCTCCATCCATTTGTAGACATATTTTCAGTTTGATTTCTAACAGCCTCCTCTGCAGACACCACTCTGCAGAATTGCTCCCATCTGAAACATCAGAGGCATCATTCATTACCAATAGATATCTATAGACACTATGAAGCTCTCTGACTACTTGCTAGTTAGGTGCTCCAATGACTAACTTTAAAGCATCTGGACACCAGCCTGGCACCAAAGACTCAGAGGTGGAAGCTTAAGAAGTGGTGTCAAAAAAAAAAAGAAAATCTGTAAGGAGCCACCTTGAAGTAACCACTAGGAAAGGGCATGAGTTGGGGAGTAGAAGAGAGGTTGGTTGGACAGGGTAATGGTCAGGGAGGCCAGAGATAGGACACAGGGGAAAGCAAAATATTCCCCCTGAGACTTGTGATCATAAAATCACATTGGGAGGAAGTGTGGACGTGGACTTAGAAGCAGAAGACAGCCCTGTGACTGCTTTGGCCCAACCACGTGCATTTCAGCTCTACAGTCCTCACAGTGAGGGGTTCACAGGGAGGACAGCATGCCTGCCTTTGGGACTTCCTCTAAGACATGCTTTCTACCAATTATATAGCTAGCATTGCTCCCTTCTTTTAAAGGTATGTTCAAGTGCCACCTAAGCATCTTGGCCACTGATTTGCTTCCAACATCTGCTGAACTCTTGACTGGCATGGGGTGGGAGCCTGTTTCTGCTCCCTTGTCAGCTTGAGGAGTTTAAACCTCTGTCTCTCCTCCCCTCAGCCCTAAGAAGACACTTACAGGTTAGACTGAATGCAGGAATATTCCTCCCCTCCTGTTGAAGTTACAACATTGTCTGGGGAAAAAAAACCAAACAACAAGATATCTGTAATTGGAAACAGAGAGAGCAAATATGGTCAGATGAGAAAGGACAGTTATCTGCCTGGGATCTATGGGCCTATTTTGGCAGAGAAAAAAAATCCCTACTTCTAGTGTCTTGAAACAGTTTGTAATTATCCCTTCCTGGGTGAACTCCCCAGTTATTAGCTGAGGAATGAAGAGTTTTCTTCTGCCCTTTCTCTCTAAGCCTTGAATTTCTGAAAATGAACTGTTGAAAATGAACTCTTAGCAGACCAGTAATCCTTAGCTAACTCTAGGACAAGGGCTAAAATATATATGAATATTTTCTCAGGCATGGCTTCTTTGGAACCCAGAAATCTCACCCATGAGTGGTTAAAGAAACTGATGTTTGTTCCAGATGTCCAGCAGTGTGTTGCTCCTGGTCTCCAGGAACAGTACAGCCCTCCAGCAACAACAGTGCAAGTGCTCAGTGGGGAGTGCTGGAGCTGTGTAACAGCTGAAATTGTCGAAGTGCACTGTGGGACATGCTCACAGTATACAACACATAAGATCCAATGTCCTTTGGAGGCATTAGGTGTACAGCTCATGCATCGCAAATATTCTAGGCATGTGTAATAAGTCTGAGGCTGCCTGGAAGACTTTAGGTTACTGAGCACTTCCTAAATGTCACACATGCACTGTACTGATCCTTGATACACAGACATTGCTCCATATGAGGATACGCAGTGAGAGGTTATTTTGGTTTCCCATCCCAAGGTAGAAAAGTTTCCCCATGCAACAACCAGGCATCTAGCAAAGACCTGACTGTTCCAGGAGAAAGCTGTACCACATAAAGCATTGCACTATGTGACCTGTGTGCAACTAAGTCCTCTTCTAGATTTGGTCCCCACTGTCTGTTCCTGTTCACTAAACAGTGATGCTTTCTGCCTAGTGTTTGCATTAATAGTTGTGCAGCAAGGGTGTAAAATATTATTCTGATTTTATGACCTGCATTGATTTTAGTCTGATATATGCAGGAGACAAAGGCCATGGGTCATTGAGCCTCACCCTGTTTTTAGTTGCCCCTGAATAACAGCACTTGCTTAACTAGATTGGTTTGTGATAGTCAGGATTAATTTCCTGAACTTTTCTAGTTCACATGAAGTCCAGGAATAGTACCATGAAGCTGTGACCAGACTAGGTGTCATGACTAACAATGGTAAGAGCAGGGAAAGCAAAATTTCTCAGAAAGGTGACTGAAAATCAGTTCTTATTACTCCTAGTCCCTTAAAGATATTATATCACCTTCCAACATTAATTTTTTTTGTTTCTGTTAAGTTCATAACTTCAGAAGAAATCTTATTACATGTAATTTTCCCTCTTCCTGGTTCACCAGCACCAAGGATGCTGACACTTTCTCAATCCTTATACATTCTCCATCTCGCACTCTTACAAATGACAGTAAGAGTAATTTAGCAATCTCTTCTGTACTTGCACAGAAGACAGCAACTAGAGGACAAGAGGGAATGGGTAGTGACTCCAGTAATATTGTCTGCTTACTTCTCTAAGCCAAATTTATCCAAGCTGATTCCTCATATCCACCATATTAGCTTGTTAACTTTGAACAGGTCTCCAAAAATCCTGCTTATCAGTCTGGCCTCTTACCTTATTTCAGACCCTCTTCAAAACTCACTAAAATATTAAGTACATTTTTTTAAATAAAGGAACTTAAAAAGGCCAATATGCAAAAATGCTGTGCTGTGTCATTCATATCCACATGGACATCTTGGTTATCCTACAGTATCTAAAATGTCATGAGACATGTACGTTCAGTTATTATGATGGCTCACCACACATTCAAGTTAGTTGTCTGAGACAGTTACCCTTCATAACAAGTAGAGGCAAACAGGCACCCCCAACAGGCTGGTCATTCGATCTGCTTTAGACACTCACCTAAGGGAAAATGAGCCTTTCTCAAGGGGGCGCCTGCTTCTCTCCACTGGTTGGAAAGGGAGCCTAAAATAGACAGGTCAGGCTTTCTGTATAACTTCTAGGTGCCTATCTTAGGACAAATGAATCCCACCTCAAATCTTAAGTCTGTCCCATTCATATTTGAGTTAAAACATTCATCATGAGCAACACAACAGAAGTAATAACATCTGGGTTATCTGACTGTCAGAACTGGACAATGCACCTTACCCTGCAAGTTCTAGGGAGGTCCAGCTGTTATATGCACTGGTCAAAATAGAAATATAATCAGTGAGAACAGAATAAGTCTCCAAAAATATTTAGGTTCCTGACTTATGCAACCTGCACAGTGTAATACAGAGAGTTAATTGCAGAACAGCCCAGCTGTTTCATGGCTTCTTGCTGAATGGGAATGAAATTAAACAGTTTGCAACAATTTACTAAAGGATAAAATTGTTTCAAAAAGCCCTTTTGGGACTGAACACAGATCTTTTTCTTTGGTTAATGTGTGGAGGGTATGAGTATTTTGGTAGCCACCTCGCTGAGCTCGTCAGGGGAAAATCCAGGCCCAGGTTGTGCTCTCAGTCAGAGAAGAGGCTTTCCATCCCAATGCCACCACAGAACAGGCAAAGATCATTTGAGACAGTGCTTGTATCTCTGGCTTACTTCTTCCTGAACTTTAAAACTCATCCACTTTTCTATAATCAATTAGTTCCATTTCAGTCACTGTATTATAAGCACAGAGAAAATATTAATGGGAGTGTGTAGTTAAGATCAGGCTGTTTTTGTGTACAATGCAAGGTGCTTGTCACAGTGGGATTGTATCTTCATAAATTGCTTGCATTCCTAAAGCAGATGCTGAAAGGATTGGTATACTTTTGAAATTAAAAACAATGAAACTAACCAAAACACACCCAGAAGAAAATATACTGTTGGCTTGAATCAAAGTAGCAAGAATCAGCTCTATCAAGGAAATTCTCATGCTATAAAACTAATCAGGTAGAGGTTTGGGTTTGCACTTTTGTGTTGAACTGAGAACATTGCAGTAAGAAGGTCTGTGCAAAGCTAATTTTAAAAGTTCAGGAACTGGTGGACAGTTTGGAGAAAGTTCAGCTATACATAGACTAGAAAGGAAGATCAAAAGGTTTTGACCTGCTTTATGCCTTCTTGGCCATATTTTCCCCCATTATAAGAACAGTCATGTAATATTTCCCCAGCCTTTTGCATGAGGGCATGATCTAAAGTTTAATACATTAAATTGAGAAACTCATATTCTTTTCAGTCAAATGGAATCAATCTTTACCTGGCTTTTCCTGAGGCATCCTTCCCTAGGTCTTACTTTCAAAGATGTCATCTTGCTGGCCCTAGGTTCCAAAAGAAACCAGCACGTTCAGAATTTCACCAAGCACTGACCAATTTGATCTCAGAAATGAAAACACACTTTTTTTCCTGGCAAGGAATCCAGACATATGAATATTCAGTTTAGCTTTTTCTGAGATTTGAGCTATATACAGGTGAATGCAAAGGGTAATGTTACAGCAGGGTAACAAGTAACCTTTCAACAGCTGAGCTATGGTAACTGTTAGCATGCATAGTCCTAGGCAATTACAACAGTGAAATAAAACCTTTTACCTTAAACTTCCCTGAGAGTATAGAAGATGATCACCCTGCATCTCAAGACCTGACAAGTAAGGTGTCAGGGATGCGTTAGATTCAGTTCAGAACAGTACATCCTTTTATCCTCCTGAGTATCCTGAGTAACTGACCACAGCTGGAAATCTGGGCCAAGCACTTTCACTGCCACGTCTTTTATTTCTTTGGTTCATTAGTTTGTATAAAACTACCAGGCAATACTAATTAGACTGCTAAAAAAAAAGAAAGAGAAAGAGTAAGGAAAGATTAGGAGGGTGCACTGCATCTTGTAACATCATGATCAGTTAACTGTGAAATTACTGCTTATCACCACTATACATTTTCTATTACCCTATGGACATTTTCAAATTCAGTATGTTGCTAGTGGAAAAATAAACTTCTTAAAGCTGCAGGTTAAAGTCAAGGTCAAGCAATTCTGAATGTATGTATTTCAAAGTAAAAACAAATAAAACAGATTATGTTAACTATATTTTTACAGATTAGGAAAAAGTATTTAAGTTCAAGGTAATTATTTTCTCTAAGATGAGCATTTGAATAAACAGAAAACTGCATTAAGAAATCCAGGCATTCTAAACTTTGCCGTACATGTATGTATTAAGAAGCTCTAAGATGAGTGTCTTATCATCCCTAACAAACAATTCCCCCTGCACTGTGTGCAGCTTGGCCAGGTTCCAAATCCTATCCCTGGGAGTGTATTTTCTGGTGGATATAAAAGGATTATATTTCTCCTTTAAGGGATACATTCTGCACATGATTAATTACCACAGGGATGTGATATTGATCTAGTCAGAAAACTGTATTTTAGAACCAAGATTAGGAATTGCTAATTCACAAAAAAAACCCCAGCAATCCATTAAAACAAAGATCCAGGGGGTGTTAATGTATTTATTGCAATAACATCAATAATGATAAAACCGTGATATTTGATAACCACACAGATGACACACATACTTACATAGAAATAGTTTGTTGACTTTTGTACAGCACAACTGAGCCAACATTTTAGTACTGCCAAATGTCTTAAGAACAAGAAACAAACTAATGTTATTCTACAGTGAAGGTCTTAAAGAAATGAGATAGCTACATTTAAAAAACACATAACTATTCATTTTTAAAAAGCAGTTCTTTAATAGCTGACATTGTAATAGCTCATTTAGTTTATATAGTTGTACTCTTAATTTTTGACATATTTATACAGTTATGCAAGATATATGAACTATAAAGATGTCATGATGGTTTGTTATAGGAATTAGCATATGAATAATGAAAAATAAAAGACCAAACAACATCTCAAAGTTTTCACATAAAATATCTTCAAATTACCTCAGAATGCTTTACAAAACAACAGATCTATTAAACTTGATATCAGAGCCTAAATCTTGTAATAGAAGGTAGCAGTCTACAGGGGAGAGGAAATAAATACAGTAATAGCACATCTAATTAAAGAATATTAATCCAAAAACAGAATGCTGTCCTAGTCTATTACTAATCTTCAATTTTTATCTGATTTAACTCCTACTGAAGTTGACTAAAAGATTCCCAATGACTACAGTGGAAACTGTATCAGTAACAGTATCTCTCAGTAGACATGCCAGCTAGAACAGAGTTATTGGCATAAACCAATACCCAACAGAATATATGACAATGACCTCAGTCGCAGACAAAATATTCAGAACCCCCCATTAATAGCCATGACACTTAATAGTGTGTTTATTAAGCTATCCAAGGCACCAAAGTTTAATAGAGCTCTCTGCAAAGTAGCCACTTTCTGTGTACACCATTTAATTACATCTTCTAACAGCATAGCATTCGCTATGAGGTAAACTAGTCAGCTTAGTATCAGAGAAGCAGCAACTTTAAAGTAACTTACATGGACACACAAACTTGGTATCCTTTGGCCACATGGCATTTTGAATCATCCCTTGTGTTCTTGTAGGTTATAGAGTCTAACTAAATTACATTGGTTTAATCCCTATGTATACACAAGTCTTTCAGTCACATCTTGCAACAGAAATGAGCAATGGCATCCAGGTTCAGCAATGTTGGACATGTCTGAGACAAGAGATCCTAACATGGAGATCCAGAAACCCAGTCAGAGATGGGGGATGTTTCCACTAAACTCCACCTGGGAAAGAGGTTTCCTCACAATGTTAAAAGCTTATTTACGTTTCACAAAATAAATTGTGATATATAAGATGCCCAAAAAGATATCAGAGGCATGTAAGCTTCTAACTAAAACCCAGTATTTTATCGGTATATTTAGTCAGGATTTAAAACCTTGCTCTGTCACCGTGGCAGGGTGACACAGATGCATGAGACATGAAGAATGAATCACGGCTGTTATTCGGTAAAGCTAGTGGGAATGAATAGGTCTATACAGGTACAGGTATAAGGTACTTATATATATACAGGTACTTACCTGCACAAAGTGTGCACAGGTTGATGAGCTGCTGCCCCAGGTGGCTGAGTTGCCGGAGACAGTTAGAAGGTTGAGTAATATTAATATTGGTGGAACTGAGGCAGAGATAGACAGGCGGTCTCAGAACCATGCTCCTGGAGCAGACACCACTGAGAAGGAGGGGGCACCTTGGATCCTGGTGACCCACAAAAGCAGGGCTCTGCCTCAAACCCCACCTCCCAGTATCACCAACAACAACAGATTTGTAGCTTTAGAGGCTGCAGACACCCACGAGCAAGGTCCAGCAGGTGCAACTGGGGCAGCAGCACAGAGCAGATATCGCAAAAAGAAGAGATGAGTGCTTGTAGTGGGTGACTCTCTGTTAAAAGGCACTGAGGCACCCATCTGCCAACCTGACAGGGAGTCACAAGAGGTTTGCTTCTTTCCACGAGCTAAGGTCCGAGACATCACTGAGAGGGTGCCACAACTTGTCAAAAGCACTGATTACTAACCTCTGCTACTCTTCCATGTGGGCACAAATGACGCTGCAAGCCAGAGTCCGGGCAGAACTAAGCAAGACTATAAAGCTCTGGGAAAGCAAGTGAAAAATATTGGTGCCCAAGTTATCTCCTCTTCCTCCATTCTACCTGTTGGGGAAAAATGGGCGACTAGAAGTAGGCAAATAATACAAATCAACTCCTAGTTACGTGGCTGGTGTCAATGTGACGGTTTTGGCTTTTATGACAATGGGACGTTCTTCAACAACCATAGGCTGCTGGGGAGGGATGGACTCCACCTGTTTGGAAGGGGCAAGGGAATCTTTGGCAGAAGGCTGGCAAACTCGGTGAGGAGGGCTTTAAACTGAGGACCTCATGGGGAGGGGGACAAACTGGCAATGCTAATGCCATCACACACAATGGGGGAATAAGACAGGACAACCTGAGCAGTGATAAAGGTGCCGTGGTGGCCTCATGTGATGGCAACCAGGAGACCAACCACCTCCAGGGTTTGCATGGCTGTAGTGGGTCCTTGTACACCCCTCCGGGGCAACCTGTGTGCTCAAGCACCTTCCTGAAATGCCTGTACGCCAATGCACACAGCATGAGGAACAAAGAGGAGGAACTAGAGGTCTGTGTGCAGTCCCAGGGCCATGATCTCATTGCAGTCACAGGGACATGGTGAGATAGCTTGCATGACTGGAATGTGGTCATGGATGGCTACAGGCTTTTCAGGAAACACAGACCAGCAAGGCAAGGTGGGGGAGTTGCTCTTTATGTGAGGGAGCAACCGGAAAGTATTGAGCTCTGCCTTGGAGTGGAAGGAGAACAAGTTGAGAGCTTGTGGGTAAAAATTAAGGGACAGCCAAATATGGGTGACACTGTTGTGGGCGTTTGCTACAGGCCACCTGATCAAGAAGAGGAAGTTGATGAAGCCTTGTACAGACAGCTGGAAGTAGCCTTGCAATCGCAGGCCCTGGATCTCATGGGGGCCTTCAACCACACTGATATTTGCTGGAAAAGCAACACGACAAGCCATGCACATTCCAGAAGGTTCCTGCGGAGCGTCAAGGACAACCTTTTCATGCAAGTGGTGGAGGAGCCAACAAGGCGAGATGTGCTACTCGACCTTATCCTTAACAAACAAGGAAGGGCTGGTTGAGGATGTGAGAGTTGGAGGCAGCCTTGGCTGCAGTGACCATGAGATGGTTTTGTTTAGGATACTGCAAGGTAGAAGCAGGGCTGTGAGTCGGGTTACAACCGTGGGCTTCAAGAGGGCCAACTTTGGCCTCTTCAAAGACCTGTTAGGAGGAATCCCATGGGCTAGGGCTCTGGAAGGCAGAAGGGCCCAAGAGAGCTGGACAGTATTCAAGGACCACTTCCCCCACACCCAAGTTCGGTGCACCCCCAGGAGGAAGAAGTCAGGCAGAGGTGCCAGGAGACCTGCATGGATGAGCACAGAGCTTCTAGAGAAACTCAGATGGAAGAGGGAGGCTCACAGTATGTAGAAAAAGGGACTGGCCACTTGGGAGGAATATAGGAATATTGTCAGTGTATGCAGACATGTGATGAGGAAGGCCAAGGCCCACTTGGAATTAAATCTGGCAAGGCATGTCAAAGATAACAAGAAGGGCTTCTTTAAATACATCAGCAGTACAAGGAAGACTGGGGACACAGTGGGCCCACTGCTGAACATGGAAGAGGCCCTGGCCACGCAGGATACAGAGAAGGCGGACTTACCAAATGCCTTCTTTGCCTCAGTCTTTACTGCCAAGGCTGGCCCTCAGGCATCTCAGCCCCCAGAGAAGAGAGGACAATTCTGGAGAAAGGAGGACTTACCATTGGTTGAGAAGGATTGGGTCAGAGATCACCTAGGCAAACTGGATCCTCACAGATCCATGGGCCCTGAGGGGATGCACCCACAAATACTGAGGGAGCTGGCAGATGATCTTTCTGAGCCACTCTCCATCATCTTTGAAAGGGAAGGAAAGGGAAGGAAAGGGAAGGAAAGGGAAGGAAAGGGTAGGAAAGGAAAGGAAAGGGTAGGAAAGGGTAGGAAAGGGTAGGAAAGGGTAGGAAAGGGTAGGAAAGGGTAGGAAAGGAAAGGGTAGGAAGGGTAGGAAAGGGGTAGGGAGGAAAGGGGAAGGAAAGGG